>NC_133315.1:6081241-6087488 GCF_012295235.1 Primulina huaijiensis
ATGATGGGACGGGACTCGGGTGGGTCTACTAAATCCCAGAATCCGTCTCCAATCCCTCCCAAACGAAATGAGTTTAATACAAGATCAGATTTAAATTGGGTTCATTTTCAACCAAGAGTTCTACTTGCGACTAGGGGTGTAAACGAAACGAGTCGTTTCACAATTTTTTTGAGTTGAGTCGAAAAATATTGATTAGTATTCGAGTTTATCAATTTGAGTCGAACTCAAACTCGAACGTGTTCGAACTTTTTTCGAGTCGAACTCGAAGTCAAATTATTTTGTTTGATAATTCGCGAGTTTTAATATTTTATTAATATAATTATATTAAATAAATAAATTTTGAGCATTTCGAGTACTAATTTTTTAGAAATAATTCGAATAGTTCGAGAATATGTTTGAATCTTTCTAGTCGAACTCGAACTTTAATTCGAATCGAATTCAAGCAAAAAGCTTTAAAAATTTTGAGCTTTGAATCAAACTCGAACTCAAATTTTCATCATATTGGACTCAATTTGATTATACCTCTACTTGCGACCGTGAGTATTTTATAGTATTTTTGAAACATTAAATTTAATATTTTATATTGTTGTTTTTTTAATATTATTTTATATCGTTGTTGATTTTTATCTTGCGGATTTAAAAAATTTTAGATGTTATTATAAAACTTTATATTTTTATGATTAAATTAAATGTACGAGTTTTTATTAGAAAATATAACCAGTAAATCAAAAGGTCAAAAGTATAAATAAGAAGATGATAATTTAGATATAGATTTTTATTTTTTTGACGAAGAAATTAGATATTTGAAGGAATGAATATGGTAATGCACTTCATCGAAACGGTGGTAAATAACAAAATATATAGATTTTTAATAAGAAAAAGTAATATATATATATATATATATTTTGAAACAATATGAATATATATATTTACAGTTTTGATATCCTGCACACCTACCGTGCACACCTATGTGGGCACCGATGAGGTGTCACTCATTCATTGGATGCGCAATGTTTTTATATTTCATCACATCCAATGGGTGAGTGACACATCATCGGTGCTCACATANACAATCCAACCCCAGCAACCAACCCTATATTTAGATTTGGATCTTCCATTTTCAATTTCATTTCAACCTTGAAAATGTGTGACAACGGTTTCTCTAATCTTTCGGACGATGTGATTCTGAATATCCTCCACAAGCTCGAGGAGGACCCTCGAAACTGGGCTCGCATCGCCTGCGTTTCCGGCAAGTTCTCCTCCTTGATCCGAACCGTTTGTTGCAGGGCCAAATGCTCCAAAACGATCCCGGCCGTTGTTTCCGATCTCTTTCCCGTACCCGCCGAGGAGCCGCCTGGAGGGTGGGCCTCACTCTACAAGCTTTCTGTCTGTTGCCCGGGCCTTCTTCAATCCGGTGTACTCCTCGAGAATTCGGATTTCGGGCTCGAACGTGAGCTCGGCCCGGATGAGCAGTTTCGGTCCAAGGTTCGATCTGAAAGGATTCCTCATGCTTCTTCGAGTGGCGGTAATGATGAATCGAATGTTTCTGGGTCTGACTGTGCCTGGTCTTTGTACGATGATTTGTTTCTGGACACGGTTTACAATGATTCTGAGTGCAAAGAAGGGGCTGAAATCGGGGAAGAGCAGGCGGAGGGCAGGGTCCTTAAGAATGTGAAGCCTGCGGTTGATTTCGGTGTTAGCAAAAGGAGGAAAATCTGTAGGCCTCTTAGGTCCCATCTGGCTTCTGGGGTCTGGAATCTGAGCCGCGAACAAGGGAATAAATTGCTGGCCAGTAGATTCAAGGGGGATTGCCTGTATATCTGCGATTGGCCCGGTTGCGTCCACGTGGAGGAGAAACGGAATTATATGCTGTTCAGGGGGATATTCAAGAATTTCAAGCAATCAAGGGTTTGGAGGACGATCAATGATGGGAACAGGATGAAGATTGATGTGAATTGCGCGTTTTGTAGCTCTAAACAGACTTGGGATTTGCATTCATCCTTCTGTTTGAGGAGGTACTTCGGTTACCATGATGATGGGGAGCCAGTGGTTCGTGCCTATGTGTGCGAAAATGGACATGTCTCCGGGGCTTGGACAGACTGGCCTTTGTATACTTGAAGAAGAAGCAAACAGAGTTTGTGATCTTATTTTCTCATTTATGAACTTTTTTTCGAATTTGATTCCATTGCTCTTATATTTTAGCAAATCATTTGGAACAAAACATCATCGAATTCTGTTGTTTTTTGCTGCCTATGAAAAACGAGGTGTTACCTTAAAATTTTAGTGTGTCCAACTCAATTCCTTACTACTCTGTGATCTTGATAGATATAGTCCAAAGAAGGTCGGAGTCACTGTATCTTCTTTAACGATATTAGATGTACTAATGAGACCATGGTTTGTCGGAACGGTTGTGGTGCTTGGAACGGCAACTATTGTTCCAGTTCCGGTTCGAATATTATGTCGCGGAACAGTTGCATGAAAAAATTTAATAAATTCAAAAAATTAGTAAAAAAATATAAATATAAATTACATTATTCTATAACATAAAATATATGAAGTTATTACAAATTAATATATCAATACAAAACTATTTTTAATATTAGCACAATAAGTACACACTAAAAATTATAACTTACCAAAGCTAATACCATGAGGAGTGACGGAGATGATTGGAATCATTGCTATATTCTCCATTAGTATCTCGTTCATTAAATTGATTTCCAACATTTGGATATAGACGTAATTGTCCATAGAGATATTGAATAGATTGAGATGACGAAAGATCATTGAATGAGATGATTGATTTTATAATAGTGTTTCGTCACGACGATTATTGTATCTGAATCCACGATACCACTAGAACTATCAGCTGTACTTGAAGATCTATACTTGGGACCATGACAGTCAACACCACGCCATATAGATGATGAAGATTCATTGTATCTATCACTAATATATTGAGACGACCCATAATCAAATACACGATGTCTAATTCCATGTGTACCAGATGTTGAAAAATCAAATGATCTATCAAAAGAATCGTGTCTAGAATTATAAATACCCTGATATCCATATCCACCTGGTTGATATCCAGTCGGCTCATACCCAACATGTTGATAGTTCCAATCGTAACTCATCGATCCATAAATATCTCTCATTTGAATTTGTCGATTTCCTCCCAATCCAAGACATCTTATATGTTCTTCGACACCATGTATGGTTGAGAAGAATCAGCTGAATGTTCTTATCACTGGTACTAGAGAATTCGGATAAACTTTCCAAGAAATGACGTTGTTTCTCAATTCTAGGACGGTAACATGATCAGTAGCTTGTGTTGCATAATAATTTTCATCTCCTTTTGCCCATGTCGTACTTGGGTTATGTTGGTCATCTTGATGACTTTGATCATTTGTTGTATCTTGTGATTTGTAATATTTTCCACGTCATTGTTGATTATTTCCATCATATGTATCATCACTATCACCACTCTTATCGTTATCTTCACTATCATCTCTCGATATAAATTTTTTTGCTTTCAATTTTCATGACGTTTGGGCTTGTTTCTTCTTTTTTCCACGACTCTGAACACTAGTGGTTGTGTTGCTTTCTTCATCATCTATATTTTGAATTCCTTCATCTAGCCATACCAAATCGTCATCTTGTAAAACAGGCTGTTCATTATCCCTTATCCATTCGCTTAAGATATCGTCATCATGAAAAATGTGGTTGAGGTCCATAGGGCTGTAATAATCGTCATCTTCTTTTCCTCGCATCAAGTTTCGTACCCGAACCGCATGTTATAATGAACATAAACTAATTTGTGCAGCTCCTCTACAGCCAAACGATTACGAAGCTTTGTGTGTATGAGAGATCATGTACTCCAATTTCTGTCACACCCAAAAGATGAGCATGTTTGGCTTAAAACTTTTGTTGCAATCTTTTTAAGATGTGGAGCATCGTCATCAAAATCATTCCACCATTCAGCTGATACAAAGAACATAATAAGATATATATTTTTGAATTTGCAATTTATATTAAAATGTAAATTCAGATAAAAAACAATAAATCTTGGAGACTTTTTTCACTGCCAATTTTGCGGGTGATGATCCAAATTCACTTATTTGCTCCGTGAACAATTTAATCTACAAGAAAAATATGAAAAATTTATTATGCTTTATATAGTAGGAAAAATTTGTCATATATATATATATATATGTATATTTATATGTATGTGTACGTTTATATGTATGTATATGTATATGTATATACTTCACTAATCGCCGAAGCTTGAGCACTCAAGTCTGGTTCAAGTCTCTTGATTACAACCTTTATTCTTTGTCTGACCTCGTCATTATAAACACAAGTTCCAGAATACTGAAAAGTGATGAATTTAGAAAATATGCTAAAATATCAAAAACAAAATAAAAAATTAGAATATGGAATATATAAATGATTTTGATGATATACTCTGTGTTTTACATTTAGTCATATAAATTATATTATTACACGTATCATGCAAATGTTGGTGTAATTGATTGTTCCACCGATTATGAATGACATCCCAATATGATTGCCAATCTTTAGTATTTTGTTTATTGCCAATTTTGCTCTATCCATTGTTTCATAGAAAATTGACATTGTTGGCTTTTTGTCTTGATCAACCAACTTTAAAACTTTTACAAGTGGTTCCATTGCAGCACAATTATCACGGCTCTCTTCCAAAATCTTGTTTCCATTATAATCTCTGTATTTTTTTCAGCTTCTTTTCTTCTTCTGCTGGTATTATTGATTTCTTCCCACTCAATAGAATTGCACATTCTCTTCAAATCTGAAGCATGCCGAACAAAACTTTTAATTGAGAAATTATGTAGCAAAGCGGGTTATTCCTGGTCTCAACAATTCATGATCGTTGGTAAAATGAAGTCAAGATAATGTGCTGCACAAGGAGACCAAACAAATGGGGTATTTCCATCATCAATTTTGCACCTGCAGCTTTCATTGCACCTTCACTATTTGTAAACACTTGCACAACATTTTATTCACCAATCTCATCAATAACTTTATTCATTAGAAATAAAATGAAATCAGCAGTATTTGATTTGTTGGTGCAATCAACTGAACTATGAAATACCATATTACGATAACAGTAAATCATAAAATTAACTATAGGATTCTTGTTGCGTGTGCTCCAACCATCGCACATAATCGTACATCCATACTTAGGCCATTTAGATTTCAAAGCATTTAGATAACCATTTATCTCATCAACCTATTCTTGCAAAAACACCCCACCAACTTGGCGTCTCGATGGACCTTTTATTCCAAGTCCAGCCTCTGCAACAGTATCAATCATAGATTGATAATATGGTCCACTATCTGCTGCGTTGAATGGAATAGCATTATATATAAACCATTTTGAAATAGCCTTTCCAACTTCTTTGACTTTTTCTGCACCAAACAATTTTTTATACTCTTATGCTTTGAGGGAAACATAAGAGTCAATCCTCTTTGATGAAAATTTAGATTTTTCTTTTACACGCAAGCTATGATGAATCTCTCTTTTCAAACCAGGATTCAAACCAAACAATGAACTAGAACCGATAAATCCTACAATTAAAAATTTACCATTAGCCATATAAAATAAATTAATAATTGCATACACACATGAATTAATGAAATTATATATATTGTTTACCTTGACCGTATCGGTTACGCATCTCCTCCTCGAAAACTCTGGTTTTACGGCTTTCTTTCATAGCTTTTCGCAATTCTTGAGTTTCAATATCTTTGAAGCATCTTCACCACTACTCTCACTTTCCAATCCATGAACGCTTTGTTGAATTGATTCTAAGAAAATTTCTTTTTTCTTTTTCAATACATTTCTTTTTGTCTTTGAATCTTGAAGAAATTTTCGGACCATAGATGATATTGCCTTTGGAGCTTTGTAACATACCTAAACATTTCCACTAACATGTGCAATATGTTCTTTGAATCTCGTAATTCCCCCTTAATGGTCTTCCGTATCACCTACGTCGTGACCGAAATCCCAACCAATATTGGGTTTTGGAACCATTCTACAAAATCAAGAGAGAGATTTGGGATAAGAAAATTTTTTTAGAGGATATACGTTCAATGCTTACACAACCTCGACAACGATTTCTAACTTTCAGAGTATCAATATAGCTTCATATTTGTTGATTATATTAACAAAATACATTCAATGTTTACATAATTAACTTTTAAAAAA
>NC_133315.1:6088852-6121137 GCF_012295235.1 Primulina huaijiensis
TTTCTGTCAATCTGACTCTGTCGAAGTCTCGAACTCAAGGCCTGTCAATAATCAATCTGGGAATGACAATATCGAGGAGTATAATATCAATACACCAATCAATTCCATATTGGATATAATCAGAACGAAATCAAATTCTGTTTCGACAGCATAACTGCATAATCTCAATATACCCAACAATACAAATCAACAGATATCCGTTCTCGCAACTCATAATCAATAACAATACAAATCTGATATCAAATCTCAGTCAAATCCACTCTAAAATTCATAACAATTCTATACGGTATCTGTTCTTCAATCCGGTTTCGATTATATGATGTCTAACATATCAAGGACCTTATATAGGTATCATATCAGATTCTGGCAATACCATAATTTCAAATCATCTCAAAACATAGTAAAACTTACGTCCAGTTGAAGCCCTTGTCGATAGCAATACAGTACTGAAGTCGGATTGAAAATCAGACGGGCGGATCTTTCAAAAATCACGAATATAGAAGATAAAAGGCGTAAGGATTTCTCGTGTCTTTCCAGGAGTTCTTCTCGTTTCTGTTGCCGAGGGAAATGAAGGAAACCAACATTTTATATATCTCTTGCATGTTAACGATACGTGTCATTATTTTTTTTTCACACCTTTCAGGCGGCGCTCGGGCGGTAACCGATTACCGCTCGGGCGCCGAACACTCTGTCCGGTACCTAACTTGTTGTACACTGGCGCTCGGGCGGTCACAAACTACCGCCCGGGCGCCATATCTTCTGCCCGAACGTAATGCTATTGAACACTGGCGCTCGGGCGGTCAAAAACTACCGCTCGAGCGCCAGACTCTCTGTCCAAAACCCGTTCTTGTGATGCATTGGCGCTCGGGCGGCCCTTTTCTACCGCTCGGGCGCCAACAGTTCTGTACAAAATATGCATCAATCCATGCTTCACCCAATCTGGTCCCGGAATGGTCCATCTATAATCATATCCATTCAAATATCAATAATCTCAGATTAATGGAATCAAAATCTCGGGCATTACAGCCTAGGCCTCATCATCAGCATTTACATATACGTCTTAAACATTTACATATACTTCGATAGCCACAACTAATTCCCATCATTCAAACATAATCATTTTCATCACTTATAAAAATCATGAATAAATGCAATTTTTCTTAAATCCAAGCATGCGACGTATATCTTCATAAAATCTTAAAATCGTGATCATGATGCATAAACATTTAAAATATCATAAATTTGTGCTCAGGGCGCTGCCAAGACCAAAATCTCACCCCGGGTGCAAAATTACCATTTTGCCCCTGGAAACCCAAAAATTATCGTTTCACCTCTGGACCTCTAAAATTAACCCAAAGCTTACCAAACTCCTTAAAATGTCCCAAAACATTTTTATAAGCATTCTTAGACGTAAACTCGAGCCCATTTCATAACTTAACCGAATTGTTTTAAAACTTGGACCGAGGTCCCGATAATCCAAATCGAACCGAAACTCAACCAAATTTCTCCCAACTTTTTATCACACCTAAAAAGACTATAATGCTCCTAAAAAAATGTCATTAGGTCCCTAAACCCACGGATGAAAATTTCAGAACATAACAAAATGTTTTGCCCCTTCTCGTTTGCACTCTATTTCTTTATCTTCCCAAACAATCACGTCTCTAGCCTACCCCGACTGCACCAGCCCTGAACCAGCCTATCATGGACCTAGACCAGACCTTAAGGAACCTATCCGAACCAAGCCAACCGCCACATGCACGCTCCTAGCAGCTAGGAACCGATAATCAAGAACAAGCCTTCTACCGAGACCAACGCATCACTACTGGCCCGATCGATTACCCATCACTCCAGCATGGTTTGAGCCGTTCCAGACCCCAACTCAGACCCACCAGGGTCTGGTCCAGGGCTGTAGAAGGCTCTCGCACAGCTGGTGTAGCAGGAAACCATGGAACGAAGCTCCTCACCCCTCACACCCGATCGGCCCTCACACTTCATCATCAAAACCTGAACAAACTGTGCACACCAGCACCTAAACCTCTACAACCATGGACTGTATAGACCCTTGACAACCTTATATAGCAGCCCCTTGCACCACATATCAGAAAAAACGTGAGTCACGCTCATAGAAACGAGCCACACATAAAAACAGAAAAGATCTTACATGGAAATGCTTAGATCGAAAAATTTTATGCATGAACAACAACATCAGTAAATAACACGGGTATGATGCAGAAAAAATGGTGCAAAACGTGCAAACCCGAAAGATTAATCGTGCTTTTGAACAGATCGAAAGATTTCGTAAGAAATGCACACCCAACATTAATATGACGTGCATGATGCAAAGAAAGAAGTAACAACCGTGCCTTGGTGATTATTTAAGAGCAAATGATCGAGGAACACACGGCCTAGAGGAGGAATTCTTGCTTGAAATGAAATGGTGACACCGAGACCTTTAGCTGCTGCACTTAACGAAGATGATGACTGATTGGAGGGGATGGGCGGCTATTGAAACGTAAATAGGTTTAGTGGGGAGTTAAGGGAAATATTTAAGGGCTAATTATATGGTTAATGATTTGACCGTGTCCCTTGAGTTTGTTGCTGTCAAAAATCGAGAAAATCCTGAAAGGATTTGTGCATATCGGCTGTGGGGGTTACGGGGAGGTTAACGGGTGGAAAGAGGTTTAATTGTTATGTTAATTAAAAAGATTAAAGGCTCTAATCTTTCTAATTAAGGTTTAAAATAATATTTAAGTCCATTGAGTTTAAAAGTTGGCTCGTTAAAATTCAAATACACTCTCGAAAAATATTTTGTTTTGGAAAGATTTTGAAAATATTAGCCGAACCCTTAAAAAAATTCTTCGATTCGATAAAATTTGCGTATCGTTAAAAATAAAATCCCGCGGGTAAAACTACCCAATAAAATCCTATTTTTGAAAAATACCCTTAAAAACGCTTTAACGAAATTTATAAATATAAATCGTGCAATAAAATAATTTTCCTGAAAATTCTCCGGTCTCCGATCCTCGTTCGAACGTAAAATGCACCTAGAAACCCTAATGCGTGAACTTTTAAAATTTCATGAATTAAATCTTATCATGCATGAATTATGCATAAAAATAATTAAACACAAATTAATAAAATAAACATGTATTTTATGCTTTAAAAGAATTTAATAAAATATCAAAAAATTTAATGATTTGCATGCATGTGGTTCACGTGGACCTTCAAATTTTCGGGACGTTACAATCTACCCCCTTAAATTGAATTTCGTCCCCGAAATTCGCTTACCCTCGATAATCAAAAAGTTAAATTCTTAATTCTAGTATCCCAACAATCCACGCTTCCGTTGCGCTACTTTGATAAAATAAGTGTAAGTTGTCCTTATGTCTCTTAAATCCTAATTAAATTGCCTACCAAAATCCTCGTTTGCGAATCGTAACTTAAAACGTCTTATGGTGACTAAGTTCTATTTTCCTAATACCTCGAATTTCGACTTACCTTGCAATTCCTCATACTAGAAATGGATGTCCAAACTTTATCGTATCTTACTTTACTTATACTATACCCGTAATATTCATCGACCTATTACATTAGCATTTATGCAGTTCAACTTAAGAAACATTAGTCCCAAAATTAACTGACCGACTTCTATCCTTGATAATGCACTTAAAAGTTAACCTTATCTCACCCCATAATAATATTATCTTAAGATCTTTGAATCGAATCTTTACCTTACGGCACCAAACATTCGTAACATAACTACTTACAAGTACATCATATAAAATTGTTGCAAATCTTAATCCTCGAGTAGCGTTAATCCATAAAATCCAAAAGGTATGATACCGATCTTCTACCTAAATAATGAAATCATTCTAGTACCAATTTCATGCTTAAACTATTATATTCCCAATTGCCATAAAGTTGAGGCTTAAGACCCTTGGATTTTCCTCATTGGAACAAATGTCGCATTCTTACATATCCTTAATGCTTAATTAGTACTAGCGTATAAAACTTTATATGTTATCCCATGTTAGCCTTAGACTAACTCTAATAAATCAACTTCACTTATAACCCACAGAGTTCTAGAATTTCCAAATCAAGGTTTTAGATTTCTTATTCGGTAAAAATCTTAATATTCGTTCATTGGCAACCTATGTTGAACACAACTAATTCCCTTTTGTTTTTATTCCACCTAAATTTTTTTTTTTTGTATGAACGCCTATCTCATAAACTTAAAAATTCAAGCTTACGCAACACATGTAGTATTAGATAGTATAACTCCAATATACATATCCGCTTAGTCACAAGTTTCTTAACGACTTTCAAAATTCCTCAAGACAAGGTGTCTACCTCACCTCTTGCATTCGTCTAACAAGTATCATAGCCATCAGTCATACCAAAAAAAAATAATTTTAACCTTGACACAAGTATAATTTTTAACTCTTAAGGTCATGATTAAAACTTATGCTATATCAAACTTAAATTCCCAAAAATTTGCTAACTCCATGTCTATTCTTATAACTTAACTAACTGATCAACTCTAACTTAAATTGTCATCACTTTAATTTCTTAATCTGCCACAACATTAATTTACTCGCGCTTAAATTTCCAAGCCCAATATTGATTCATCCTACAATGTCCTTGTTTATCATTCCTTATAACATTATAACCCAAATATCTAAGGGTTCTAAATATCCTTCAAACCTAAATCACCGAAAATTCCTATCATTTAAACCCTTCAATTCTCACTTACTGCTAAACTAGTCTCCCAAATTTCTTAAAATTGCAACGTTGATTCTTAATTTCCTCAAACATTAACCAAATTGTCCTTAATTTCGACAATTCCGCGATTACTCATAAGTTCGTGGCGTTCTTAATTCCATTTTATAGGTTTCTCGTAACTTAAAGTTAAAAAATTTTAAGTTTATTAAACCCAAAATCAATTCCCATAACCTCGGAAATTACTGATCTTACCCAAGTGTTCCTCAAAAGTTCGAACTTAATCCTCAAAAATTTTGGAATTTGCAATTTGGTCTTTAGAGTTCTCGAAAATTACATTTTTGGCCCTACAACTCTTCGAGATTTGCATTTTGTCTCCATAAAATATTCGACTTAGCCTTATTAAACCTTACACTTCTCGAAACTAAAAATTTAATCCCAAAGTTTGGTAAATTCGAAATAGTCCCTTAGAATTTTATTGTTGCACTTAGGTCCTCAAATTATTGGTTAATACAGTTAGGTCTTTAAAATTCTCCATCCATGCAATTCAATCCTTATGTCTCACTAGGTAGAGCATGCATCCTAAATAAATTCTATATTTTATACTTCCAAAGATCGTCGTAGTTCTCGAATCATTATTCCTTACATGAAATCCTCAAAATTAACTCAACTAGTAACCACAAACTATCAGTAATTTCTTAGAAAATCTACAAGTCCCGAAAGCATTTATAATTTTCAAGATTAACTTATAACCCATAAGGATAACATCGATACTACTAACCCAAAAATCAATATATTCAAATAATTATCAACCTCTCCTAAAGCCCAATATTCGAATTCTTATACACGTCCAATTCCAAACGTAACCAACATGCAATTTAATCTGGTTTTTTTCTATAAAACAGTAAATCCTTAAATCATAAAAGCAGTTAAACATATACCGTAGATCGTCATAAAACGTAAATCACGTTAACATGCAGGTGATAAGAGTAAATCGTTTAAAACATTTAAATCATAAAAGCTTACAGACTCGAGGCCTGAAAACTGAGCGGCAGAAGCTGACGGTGGCACAACCCTATACAGGACCCTTGCTCTGATACCAACTGAAACGTCTACTCATTTTAAAAATACGGAAATATATATTTTTTTTAAAGCTCGCATTTACAAATGAACTTTTAAAGTAATCATATTTATTTGACAGTAAAATCGTGCAGTTTAAAATAACCATAAACAAATAAAAATCTTCAAAATCATCAACGCGTAAAAATGTTTATTTCCTTTCAATCTCATAAATCATAATGCGAAAAAACGTGTGGTCCTCGGGTCATGTCGTCGCACCAGGTCTGCCTACTCAGAGTTCGGCACCTCTAGTCCCCTCATCATTAAGCTCACCTGCATCACACACGCCTAGTGAGTCTAAAGACTCAACAGACCTGCACCGTTAATAGCAAATACATATACATAGCACACAACAGTGAAAAATATCATACTCAATATACCTTTCATGAACTTTAAAAACGTAACATAAAAGTGTCGTGTAAAATCATGACGTGTCAAAATAACTCATCGTTAATCATCATTCATCGTTTATCATTTATCGTTCATCGTTCATCATTTATCATTCATCATTTATCATTTATCATTGGTGAATTCAGTTCATTAGAGGTGACTATCGTACATCATCATCATTTACGATGGATCCATCATACATAGAACCGCGGTACCCGGCGGCTGTCGGACATCAGTGACAGGATCACCCATCTATTGTGCCTAGGCCTCATCATCAGCATTTACATATACGTCTTAAACATTTACATATACTTCGATAGCCACAACTAATTCCCATCATTCAAACACAATCATTTTCATCACTTATAAAAATCATGAATAAATGCAATTTTTCTTAAATCCAAGCATGCGACGTATATCTTCATAAAATCTTAAAATAGTGATCATGATGCATAAACATTTAAAATATCATAAATTTGTGCTCAGGGCGCTGCCAAGACCAAAATCTCACCCCGGGTGCAAAATGACCATTTTGCCCCTGGAAACCCAAAAATTATCGTTTCACCTCTGGACCTCTAAAATTAACCCAAAGCTTACCAAACTCCTTAAAATATCCCAAAACATTTTTATAAGCATTCTTAGACGTAAACTCGAGCCCATTTCATAACTTAACCGAATTGTTTTAAAACTTGGACCGAGGTCCCGATAATCCAAATCGAACCGAAACTCAACCAAATTTCTCCCAACTTTTTATCACACCTAAAAAGACTATAATGCTCCTAAAAAAATGTCATTAGGTCCCTAAACCCACGGATGAAAATTTCAGAACATAACAAAATGTTTTGCCCCTTCTCGTTTGCACTCTATTTCTTTATCTTCCCAAACAATCACGTCTCTAGCCTACCCCGACTGCACCAGCCCTGAACCAGCCTATCATGGACCTAGACCAGACCTTAAGGAACCTATCCGAACCAAGCCAACCGCCACATGCACGCTCCTAGCAGCTAGGAACCGATAATCAAGAACAAGCCTTCTACCGAGACCAACGCATCACTACTGGCCCGATCGATTACCCATCACTCTAGCATGGTTTGAGCCGTTCCAGACCCCAACTCAGACCCACCAGGGTCTGGTCCAGGGCTGTAGAAGGCTCTCGCACAGCTGGTGTAGCAGGAAACCATGGAACGAAGCTCCTCACCCCTCACACCCGATCGGCCCTCACACTTCATCATCAAAACCTGAACAAACTGTGCACACCAGCACCTAAACCTCTACAACCATGGACTGTATAGACCCTTGACAACCTTATATAGCAGCCCCTTGCACCACATATCAGAAAAAACGTGAGTCACGCTCATAGAAACGAGCCACACATAAAAACAGAAAAGATCTTACATGGAAATGCTTAGATCGAAAAATTTTATGCATGAACAACAACATCAGTAAATAACACGGGTATGATGCAGAAAAAATGGTGCAAAACGTGCAAACCCGAAAGATTAATCGTGCTTTTGAACAGATCGAAAGATTTCGTAAGAAATGCACACCCAACATTAATATGACGTGCATGATGCAAAGAAAGAAGTAACAAGCGTGCCTTGGTGATTATTTAAGAGCAAATGATCGAGGAACACACGGCCTAGAGGAGGAATTCTTGCTTGAAATGAAATGGTGACACCGAGACCTTTAGCTGCTGCACTTCACGAAGATGATGACTGATTGGAGGGGATGGGCGGCTATTGAAACGTAAATAGGTTTAGTGGGGAGTTAAGGGAAATATTTAAGGGCTAATTATATGGTTAATGATGTGGCCGTGTCCCTTGAGTTTGTTGCTGTCAAAAATCGAGAAAATCCTGAAAGGATTTGTGCATATCGGCTGTGGGGGTTACGGGGAGGTTAACGGGTGGAAAGAGGTTTAATTGTTATGTTAATTAAAAAGATTAAAGGCTCTAATCTTTCTAATTAAGGTTTAAAATAATATTTAAGTCCATTGAGTTTAAAAGTTGGCTCGTTAAAATTCAAATACACTCTTGAAAAATATTTTGTTTTGGAAAGATTTTGAAAATATTAGCCGAACCCTTAAAAAAATTTCTCGATTCGATAAAATTTGCATATCGTTAAAAATAAAATCCCGCGGGTAAAACTACCCAATAAAATCCCATTTTTGAAAAATACCCTTAAAAACGCTTTAACGAAATTTATAAAAATAAATCGTGTAATAAAATAATTTTCCTGAAAATTCTCCGGTCTCCGATCCTCGTTCGAACGTGAAATGTACCTAGAAACCCTAATGCGTGAACTTTTAAAATTTCATGAATTAAATCTTATCATGCATGAATTATGCATAAAAATAATTAAACACAAATTAATAAAATAAACATGCATTTTATGCTTTAAAAGAATTTAATAAAATATCAAAGAAATTTAATAATTTGCATGCATGTGGTTCACGTGGACCTTCAAATTTTCGGGACGTTACAAGTACTGAAGTAGAAAACTTAACTAGATGATCAGAAGTAAATTTAATTTTTCAGCCAAAAAGAGGAATCAAGATCAAAGTATGTATATGGAGTCGATCGGAGACTCGAACACTACTCAATCACAATTGTTATTTCATCCACACAAAAAGTTTAGATTGATTGTTGTTGAATTACTTGTTTACTCTTTACCAAAAGTTGAGATAGTGCGTAGTTGTTTTTTCTCAAAAAAATAATAAATAGATAGATAATGACTTATCAAGAAAACAAGAACTACACACCTCCATCAACTTAATTATTGGAACAAGTGGAAGGGATATTTTGAATTTTAATCTTTAATTATAATTTTAACTAGTGTCGTTGCACGCATTGTGTATATATTTTCAACAAGATTGACAAACAAGTATAGAAAAATACAGAGAAGAATGAATAAAAAAACATCATCTTGGTTAAAATTTGTCGATGATTATCTTGCAAATCCAAATGAAAAACTATGCGCAAATAAAATGATGCAGCAGCAACTCGGCAAGAGGCAATCAATGGGAAGATTTTTAAATTTTTATATGATACCGAAATAAATTTTTTTTGAAACAGATACCAAAAGAAACTAGAAGAAGAGAAGAATGGGAAAAAAACACCTTGTTCATACAGCTCACACAACACAATTATTGTACGATTACATAGATTATTTGTTTTATAAATTGAAAATTTTCTTTATTATATATAATTTTTTTGGCTTCATTTGTTTATTACTTACATCACAAATTTTCTTGTGAATCAGATGATCTTTTTTGTCCTTTTTTATGCGGTGTAATCAGCATCATGTCCTACTTTCTCTTTCTAACTCACCACTTCAGTCATCTTCTTCCTCCATCAACAAAAACAAAAAGCCCATGTCCATTTGAAAGTTGAAACTTCAGATTTTCCGTTCTTGTGAAAATGAAGAACTTGAAGTGTTCCACGCAGGACGGAGTAACTGAAGGACATAGCTCATTTAGGTATTCAAGAAAGTCTTCAAAATCAAATAGAAAAAAAAACAACCTAATCTTATTCTAAACTTATTCTGATCTCAAAACCCAATTCCCTGATGCAACAACAACCTGAACTCTACCCAAAACATAAATATTTGAGAATATTAATGGGAAGTTTCATCAAATGCAGTTGATGATTAAAAAACCTAGATTCAAAACACAAAGAAAACCTTCTGATCGGTGGATTCAGGCGAGCCTTGCTGAAGATGGTACATCCAGTTAGCACTTTCTTGTTCCGTTCCGACTGTTACCGGTCCGTTCCACCGTTAAAGTGCTGCTAAAACGTCAAAGAACAGCGCTACCAAGAAATCATCGATTTTCCCTAGAACTTTGGAACTTTGGAACGTCAGTGACCATTTCTGCTTCGGAATAGGCGTTCCGACCGTGTCGCTGCCATTTCGGAGAACCATGAATGAGACCACCTAATCTCATTTCACTATCGGATGAAACACAATGCATTAACGACATATCAAGCACACAAACAAATCGCGCGAGGAATATTTTTGACAGGGTAAAGTGTATTTAGCAACACTTCCTAAGATTCCATTTGAACCCTGTGGTTAAGGAGCTTTTAGAGGTGCACCAATAGGGACGACCCTCGAAGCTTGGTTGGATACGAATCTCATGATGATGACTCTGTGGAAGTTGGATGTGGCAATGATCAGATAGAAGAACTATCCTAGTGCTTGAGAAATGGCATAGATAATTGATATTTCCAACCTCGTGATTGTGAGATGAATGTATAACTGAAAGAAACATTCAGTTATAACCAAATGCCAGTGCAAATAGATATAGAAATACGAACGAAACGTCTCTAACCCTTTTTTCTTTAAAATATATTAAATTTTTTTTATACATTAAGNATACAGTAAAAATCGTAAACATCAAACCAAACCAAACCTAAAACTAAAATTTTTTAAAAATAGCATAAATGTCATAAGTTATCTAAAAAACCACTCTTACTTCCAAAAGTCATGAAAATCTTTAAACACTACAACAAAAACGCTAAATGACAACGGATAAAATTCGTATCCGTTGTCGTAGGTCATTTAAAACTGTTGTAATTGAGGGTGTTGTAACATTTTTCAAAAAACCGTCGCTAATTAGCGACGGTTTATGATATGATTTACGTCGCTAATTTTTTCAGTAAAATTAAAAAATTACATTTATAATTTAATAAATCTAAAAAAAAACTTACAATCTGACTAAGTTAACAATATTCATGATCTTAAATAACACTTAGAAATTTACTAAGAATTGAAGCGAAAAAACTTACCTTAAATCGAAACTAAAATCGTCTAACAGAGAAAAATTTATTGTAGATGTGAAGAGGTGTGAAAGAAAATGGACCGAAAATGCGGATATTTATAGACAATTTGCGATGGTTTTTGTTAAAACGTCGCTATTAGCGACGGTTTAGCAAAAACCGTCGCTAACCGTCGCAATTTTAAAAAAGCGATGGTTCAAAAACCGTCACTATTAGCGACGGATTTCGCTTAAACCGTGGCTATTTCAAAAATTGCAACGGTTTTATTAAAACCGTCGCTAAATATTCTCTAAAACCGTCATTAATTAACAACGGTTCCCTAAAACCGTTGTTGTTGCTCCAAAAAAACACGCTAATCAACAACGGTTCCCTAAAACCGTTTTCGTTGCTCCAAAAAAATACGTTAGTCGATAACGGTTCCCTCATTGCTCCAAAAAAATACGCTAATTTACAACATTTTTCTAAAACCGTCGTCGTTTTTCCAAAAAACACGCTAATCCACAACGGTTTCTAAAATCGTTGTCGTTTGTCCAAAAAAACACGCTAATCCACAACGGTTTTAACAAAAACCGTTGTCGTTTGTCCAAAAAACACGCCAATCCACAACGGTTTTTGTTAAAACCGTTCTTAAAAGTAAAAATACAACGGTTTTCCAATAAATCGTTGTCTTTTGAGTGTTGTTGAAGGCATAATTTATCGTAGTGAAAGTACTGTAAAAGCATGACTATGTGGAAAAACTAACAAATGTCCTCGAGTTAGTACACCATCAGCCCAGCCAGTTCAATCATCCAACTCTCCTGTCTCAACAGTAAAATCCTCACTTGCATTATTCACACCTAGTGAGTCTATTGACTCAGCTAGCCTTAACCATAGTAACAAGTAATACGAATACATCCACATGAAAGTGAACATACTTTTAATAAAATAGCTTTATCATGACATGCGTAAACTAAAACATTTTCTTTCATCATATGCATTTATGTATACATTTTCTTCTGGGGTGAAATCCGTTCATTAATTGTGACAATCATTTGATCCTTCGGTCGATTGATCAATCTCAGCTGTTTTTCATGGTACCAGGCGACGGGGCAATAGTAACCAATTTTCCGTTTTGTGTCTTGGAATATATTTGGCGGGGACACCAGCAACCACTTTTCCATTACTAGGCCTTGGCCTATGGAAATTCGGTGTTGGGTTCCCACGAGACTTTGTCCCGTAAACGGGTTCCATTGGGGCTTTGTCTCACACGAATCCCCATTTCCTTACCGTCACAATCAAGTTACTTCATTCAAAACATTTTTCATCGTTTCCATCACTTTATAAAAATACATGCATAAATATCATTTTTTTAAACCAAGCATGCAACACGTCTTTTAGCCTTTATCATTTTACATCATAAAATTCCATAACCTTTCAAAATAAATATTTTAACATTCATTTTAGTTATCAGAACACTGCCAGGACTCCTAACATTTTTTGGGAGTAAAATGATCGTTTTGCCCCTGAAATTCTAACTTTCTCATTTTATCCATGTACTTTAAAACTTCGACACGAATCCATCAAAACTTACCATGAAACCTTAAAACACACCCATGAACATTTTTTAGACGTAAACTTAAGCCCCTCGACTAAATTCATAATTCCTTTTAAAACTTGAACCGAAGTCCCGGTTTAATCCGAATCAACCCGAATTATAACCAAACTTTCACCATAGCTTAATAACACATAACCAACCCCTTTTCAACCCAATTCAAGCCATTTAGAACCCTTGGAAAAGCCTAGGAAGCTACTGAAAATTTCTGCACAAATTGTCCAAACCCTAGTCCTAAATAATTCCAAAGTTCCATTGATCCTAGCCTCTAACCGACGATACCAGACCCCAACCAGCCTTCCTAGGACCAAGATCAAACCCTTAGGACCCATTTGGACTAGCCCTAGCGAGCCATGCACGAGGACAATCATGGTTCCTCTCCAACGCACACGGCACGTCTTGCACGGCTAAGCCTTGAGGTTCCTGCACTACCAAGCATCTCTAGCCGTGTGTGGACCACCAAGATTCGATGCTAAGACCCTCACGAGCCCAGCCCCTCACCCAGACAACCCCTGCACGGCTCCTGTATATTTCTTCTTCCAACACGAGCTCTAGCCCTCAAGAAAACCCAACCGTGTGTTCCCTTCCCTTGTCTCGTTCCAGCCCTGAACCGTTCATTAAGGGTCCCTAAGCCTCCTGTAAACGAGCCCCTAACATCCCTAACCTGGCAGCCCCTTCCCTTTAACAAGAACCATCAAGATCATGTACCAAATCAAGTTTTTCCCTTGTGAAATCCATAAAAATGAAAATAAATAAGAGCGTATCATCTTTTTCATGCAAACATGTATATTCACACATAATATGATATGAACGATGAGAAAAAAAAGAATAAGGAGTGCATTTGCGTGTATCACGCACGAATATTCAAGCCTTGACGCGAAGGAACGTTGCCGGAGAGACGGGGGAGCCTTTGCTGCTTTTTCTTCCTTCAAAACCGACGTGAAGAAGCCTAAACGTGTAGGTGTGTGTGCGTGTGTTGTTAGGGAGAGAAACCTAGGATTCTTTAGTGTAGGCATGAGTTTTTTAAGAGTTCTAGGGCTTGTAAATACCACCTTTAGTCTAATAGGACCATTAGGCCCATTAGAAAGTAGGAAAAAAATTTCGTTTAAGAAAATTTTCGAAAATATTAGCCGAGTCTTTAAAAAGTCCTCATTTTTGTCAAAAATCGATTACCGATTTAAAATATGGCTCGACATGTAAAAACATCTCAAAATGCACTATTTTCAAAAATTACACCTTAAATATACCCTATATTAAATAATTAAAAATAATCATTTAATAAAAAATATTTTCCTTTACGGTCCCTAGTCTCCGTTCCTCGGTCGCATTTCAAATAACCTTTGAAAACACTGTTTTATGCATTCTAATAGAAAATCATATTTTGAACACATAAGTATGTCTACCACATTTAATTAATGCAATTAAAATGATTTAATTATGCATTTTCTATTTTTTTTAGATTTACAAGCAGTTGAATTACGTTATTGTATTTTGGACCTTACAATTATTTCCTCCCTTAAATGAAATTTCGTCCTCAAAATTAAGACTTATCGAATAACTCCGGGTAGCGACTCTTCATGTGAGTCTCAGTTTCCCAAGTAGCTTCCTCATCCGAATGATTTAGCAACTTGACTTTTACCATTTGAATAACCTTATTCCGGAATCTTCTCTCTTGCCTATCCAGAATCTGTGTAGGTCTTTCCTCATAAAACATTCGGAGTCAACTGCAGAGGTTCATAATTTAGTACATGTGAAGGATTCGACATGAACTTTCCCAGCATCAAATATAGAACATATTATGCACTACAGCCAGCATCGGTGACAACGCCACTCTATACGCTAATATTCCAATCTTCCCCATAATCTCAAACGGTCCTATGAACCTTGGACTGAGTTTGTCTTTCTTGCTAAATCTCATAGCACCTTTCATAGGTGCTACTTTAACAAACACGTGGTCGTCTATTGCAAACTCTAGTTCCCTTCGACGCTTATCAGCATAGCTCTTCTGACGGCTCTGAGCAGTCTTCATCTTATCTCGGATTTTGACTACTAACTTTGCTGTCTGCTTGATCAAGCCTGGGCCTAAGTCTCATCTTTCACCAATCTCGTCCCAATGTATCAGTGATATGCATTTCCTCCTATAAAGTTCCTCATAACGAGCCATACCTATAGACGACTGGTAGCTATTGTTATAGGTGAACTTCTCTAGAGGTAGCTTCGGTTCCGGGTTGCCCTTGAAATCGATCTCACAAGCTCGGAGTAGATCATCCAGAATCCGAATCACCCTTTAAGAATGATCATCGGTCTGAGGATGAAACGCTGTACTGAACAACAACTTCGTCCCCATAGCTGAATGCAGACTCTTCCAGAAGGACGATGTGAACCTCGGGTCTCTGCCCGAAACAATAGATACTGGGATTCCGTGCAAATGGACTCTCTCGGATGTACAACTCTGCGTACTGTGTCATGGTGAATGTTGTCTTAATAAGTAGAAAGTGCTCTGATTTTGTAAGACGATCAACTATCACCCAAATGGCATTGAATCCCCTGATAGTCCTCGGCAATCCCATTACGAAATCCATAATGATATTTTCCCATTTCCACTCGGGAATAGAAAGTGGCTTAAGCTTCCCGACTGGCCTCTGGTGTTATGCCTTAACTTGCTGGCATGTCAAACACTCGGACACAAAACACAAGATGTTTCGTTTCATGCCCGGCCACCAATACAATGTCTGCAAATATTTATACATCTTCGTACTTTCAGGATGAATGAAGTATGGAGTATTATGGGCTTTCTTCATACCAACTTCTCTCAGTGAATCACCACTAAGAACCCAAAGTTAATCTTGATATCGAACTATGCCATCCTTCTCTGAACACAGTTTTCGACCCTTAGATTCATCTCTCAATCTCCATTTCTGTAATTGCTCATCAGAAGATTGAACTTCACGGATTCTATCCTTTAAGGTCGACTGAACTGTCATAGTAGAAAGATTAGGAGCCTTGCTCCTAGCATACACTGCAAGCTCGAATCGTTGAATCTCTGCCTGCAGTGGTCTCTGAACTGTCAATTGAACGATTACTGTTGTCTTTCCACTCAAAGCGTCTACGACCACATTGGCATTTCCCGAATTGTAGCTAATATCGTAGTTGTAACGCTTCACCAACTCTAACCATATTCGTTGTCTCATATTCAACTCTTTTTGGGTGAAGAAGTACTTCAAGATTTTATGATCAGTGAAAATCTTGCACTTCTCCCCATACAAGTAATGTCTCCAAATCTTTAAAGAAAAACTACTACTGCAAGGTCGAAGTCATGAGTCGGGTAATTCTTCTCATGGACCTACAACATCTCTAGAGATAATGTGGCCTAATAACGCCACTCTCTCGAGTCAAAACTTGCACTTGCTGAACTTAGCACACAGCTTTCTATCTTGCGATATCTGTAGAGCCGTTCTTATGTGCTGACTGTGCTCTTTTCAGCTCCTCGAGTCAATCAGAATATGATCTATAAAGAGTATGATAAACTGATCTAGATACGGCTGAAATACGCGATTCATGAGGTACATGAAGGTCGCTGATGCATTGGTCAACCCCAATGGTATCACCATAAACTCGTAGTGCCCATATCGAGTCCTGAAAGTTGTCTTATGAACATTTGACTCCTTCACTTTCAGTTGATGGTATTCTGAACGAAGATCTATCTTCGAGAAAATCGAAGCTCTCTGCAACTGATCAAACAAGTCCTCGATTTTAGGTAAGGGATACTTAATCTTAATGGTGACTCTGTTTAGCTCTCTATAGTCAATATAGAGTCGCATACTACCATCCTTCTTCTTCACAAATAATACGGTGCACCCCACAGAAAACAATTCGGGTGAATAAAACATTTATCCAGCAACTCCTGAATTTGATCTTTTAGCTCTTTCCTCTCAGCTGGTGCTAGACGATAGGGTGCCTTAGAAATTGGCACTGTACCCGACATCAACTCAATAGAAAATTCCACTTCTCGGTCTAGTGGAATGCTAGAAACGTCCTCAGGAAAGACGCTAAGAAAATCTCTGACAACCTCAACATCCTCTAGCTTCTGACTGACAGGAACAAGTACTGAAATAACACTCGCTAGAAAATTTTGGCAGCCTCGTCTCATAAGTTTCCTTGCACAAATGTAGGAGATAATGTGCGGTATTTGCTCATTCTTTGTTGCCTCAAAGACAAAAGATTTTCCGCTAGGCGGTCGAATAGATACTGACCTCTGTCGAAAATCTATCGAAGCTCCATTCAAAGATACCCAATCCATGCCAAGAATGATGTCAAACTCAGACATCGAGAGTACGATGGGATCTACCGGAACCGCATTCTTAAGTAAACGAAGCTTCAGATTCCTCACAATACTCGTGGTAACCATCTGATCACCAGAAGGAATAGAAACTCTAAAGCCCAAATCCAAATCCTCGGGTATAATCTTCAGTCGCTTGACAAACGTCTCAGATATGAATAAGTGTGTAGCTCCTGAATCTAGCAATGCATAGGCAGCTATATCTGAAAGTTTGAAATTCTTTCATTTTTGCCCTTAAAATTTCTCAAATTTTCAACTTGCACCAAATAAATTTTGAATTTAATCAATCCAGGCCCTAACTTCTCTAAATTCATTATTTTGTTCCCTAAAATTCAAGAAATTATGGAAAAGCCCCTACTTTTCTAGAATCCGCAAAACAATTCCTGAAATTCTCAAACTTTGCAATTTAGTCCATGAATTTTCGAAAATTCCAGATTTTCACTTAGAACTTTCTGTCATCTCAATTTCAATCCTTGGAATTCTTAAAATTACAAATTAGCCCTGAATTTCCCGACCTTGAGCACTTAAGCCCTTGAGTTCTCGGTTTTTGCACTTTAGCTCCTCTAATTCTCGATTTATGTAATATACGTCTCATAATTATTAAATTGATTCAATTCAATTCTTTACATCCTTCAAGCTTATATTTTATGCCCAACTTATGTAATCCTCAACGTCATTCCTTAAATCCAACTAAAGTAGAACATGCAACCTATTTTTTTCTAGGTTCTTTGTTATCCCAATTAATTCCACTAACCAGCTTAACATTACATGCAATAAAAGCAATGTAAAAACGTTAAGCAACTAGGTTTCCAGTGATCAAAGTCGTGTCTGGCTCTGCCTCTGCCTCTACCTCCTCAGCATGCATAACATAATCTCTGCCAACAGTTGGTCCTTTCTTCTCTAGGCAGTCAATGGATTTATGTCCTTCTTCTTTGCAAATGAAGCACTTGAATGATCCCCACATGTGCTTGCCATAGTGTGGGCGATTGCACTTCTCGCACAATGGCCTTTCTTCGGAACTTGGGGCGGCTCCAAACTGTGGTGGCTTCTACTGCCCTTGCTTCTTCAACTATCCTTGGGGTTTTTGCTGCCCCTGAGCTCTTGGAGGTCCCGTAACTTGTCTCTTATTTTGTTGAGAGTTCACTAATTCTGCTGCCTCTTGAACTGTATTTCAAAATCAATATCCTTTAAGGCTTGTTCAGCTTGGAAAGCACAAGCAGTGGCAGCTACATAATCCAAATGTCTCATCAACATCACATCTCGGCGAATAACGGGTCGGAGGCCATCCATGAAATGCCTCAGTTTCTCAGCAGCATCTCTAGCAATGAGGGGCACAAAGTGACAACCCCTATCAAACTTCCTTATGAACTCAGCCATAGACATGTCTCCCTGACGGAGACTCATAAACTCTCTCTTCAAGCGTCCTGTGATGTCAGCAGTGAAATACTTCTCCTAGAAGATGTCCTTGAATCGCACCGAAATAAGGGTGGCTAGATTGACACCCTGCTCAGCTCCTTCCCATCAAAGGGAAGTATCATCCCACAGCATATAAGTGGCACACCTGACTCGATCAGAATCCCCCATATTCAGATAACGAAAATGCACCTCAAGGGATGTGATCCAACCCTCAGCAACAAATGGGTCGGTGGTACCTGAAAACTCCTTCGAACCCAGCCTCCTGAACTGATCATACATATCATGATGTGGCCTCGGAGCCTACTCCTCAAAGAAGCGTGCCATACCATCCAGCACTCTAGTAACAGTATCCCTTCGGGAGGTAGGGGTGCATTCGCTCTACGACCCTCATGAGTATCAGCTTGTCTATCAGTAATAGGTGTGCATTTAGGAGGCATTATATCTGAACGTATTTCAAATTCTAAACATAACGAACATGCAATTAAATCTAAACGTCTAACCATTTAGATTATAAGAACCATTTATCGATCAACTTAAACATAAATGCTAACTAACTTTCAAAAGCATATAAACATGTAACTTAAATATATAAATCATGTAAACATGAAGGTGATATCACTAAAATCATTTAAAGCATTTAAACTTACAGACTTGAGTCTTGAAGATTGAGCTTTCTGGAACTGGTGGTGGCACAACCCTTTATAAGAACACTGTTCTGATACCAACTGAAACGTCTCTAACTCGTTTTTCTTTAAAATATACTAGAATTTTTTTAAATACTAAGGCTTCGGTTGAACATCAAATATATATATACATATACATATACTTTTTGCACCATTAAAATAAACTCACCATCTATTTACTTAAAAATCCAAAAGTGCAGTAAAAGTCGTAAAATCGTAAACGTCAAACCAAACTTAAAACTAGCATTTTTCAAAAATAGCATAAACGTCATAAGCCATCTCAAAAACCACTCTTACTTCCAAAAGTCATGAAACTCTTTAAAGTACTGTAAAAATATAACTGTGCGGAAAAACTAGCAATGGTCCTTGGAAATTTGAACTGCGTAACTCAACTGCATGCCATCTAAGATTTTATTTAAAATATGTGTATAATGATTTTTATGCATTTAATGCATGATTATTGCATGGTTATGTGTTATTGCATGCGTATTTTAAAGTTTCATGCTTCAGGGTTTTAAGTTGCAATTCGTGCTCGAACGGGTAACGGAGATCGGGGATAATCAAGAAAATTATTTTTATTGAATAATTAATTTTAATTATTTAATATGAGGTGTTTTTAAGTGTATTTTTTTCGAAAAATGGGCTTTGATGGGTATTTTACTCGTCGGGACATATTTTTAACCGATACGCAAAATTTAGCGAATCGGGGGATTTTTCGAGGGTTCGGACAATATTTTCTAAAATGTACCTAAACAAAATATTTTTCGGGAGTGTTATTGGGTTTGTTGGTTTTGTTTTAATGCTTAATGAGCTCAAAATCCTTTTAATCCTTTTAAAATTTAATTTAGGGCCCGTTAGTGATTTTTATTTTATATGTGTTTCATGATTTTTATGCATTTAATGTATGATTATTGCATGGTTATGTGTTATTGCATGGGTATTTTAAAGTTTCATGCTTCAGGGTTTTAAGTTGCAATTCGTGCTCGAACGGGTAACAGAGATTGAGGATAATCAAGAAAAATATTTTTATTGAATAATTAATTTTAGTTATTTAATATGAGGTGTTTTTAAGTGTATTTTTTTCCGAAAAATGGGCTTTGATGGATATTTTACTCGCCGGGACATATTTTTAACCGATACGCAAAATTTAACGAATCGAAGGATTTTTCGAGGGTTCGGGCAATATTTTCTAAAATGTACCTAAACGAAATAATTTTCGAGAGTGTTATGGGGCTTGTTAGGTTTGTTTTAATGCTTAATTAGCTCAAAATCCTTTTAAAATTTAATTTAGGGCCCGTTAGTGCTTTTTATTTTATTTAAACACTACCCTAAGCTAAACCTAACCTAATAAAACCCTAGCAGCCGCCCTTCCCCTCCATCAGCAAACTCCCCTCGATTTTTCAGCAGCAAAGCAGCAGCAACCATCGGCCCCCTTTAGTTTTCAAAGAATGCTTCCTCTCCGCTCCATCGGTGCTAGTCCTACGCGCGTATCTTCAAGTCTTTGAGCATATAAACGTTAAGGTACGCCCTGTAACTTTCTTTTCTCATCATTTATGCTGTAAAATATGCTGAAATGTACGCCGTGTGTGAAGGCTTCATGGTTCTTGCATGTTAAATCTTTTATGCTTTCGATTTGTCATGAAATCCACATGTTTATGCATTCAACTCACGTTTCCATTATTCTTGTGCAAGGGAACTACCGAGTTTGGTTGCTAAGGGGCTGTTCACGTTGAAATTTATGGTGTCAAAGGGCTGGAGTTTGTTTAGGGTCGAGATTTTTGCATAGGCCGAATGGTGCATCTTGTTTGCTTGAGTCGGGGATGGCTAGATCGGAAGTTGGGCGAGCCGGCTGTGCAAGGGTCGTCCCTAGCCCTGGACTAGACCTAGTGGGTTTGAGATATGGCCTAGGGTGGCTCGAACATGGCTGGAGTTAGTGGAGAAGCCGATCGAGGGTGAGTAAGTCAAGTTTGGTCGCGGGTAGAGGTTCCTTGGTGGCTCTCAGATGTTAGCACTTTGCAGCATGCATGGGGCTGTGAGCTTGGGTTAGGTCGGTCCAAGAGGGTCCTAAGGTGGGCTAGTAAGGGTTGGTCCAAGGCTGGTCCGTGCCGGTAGGGCCTAGGGTCGAAAATTTGCAAGTTTAGTGTATTAGGGTTTGAAGATGTATTGTGCAGAAAATTACAGCAACATTTGGGGCTTGTTTCGTGGGTCATAAGTGTTCTGGAACGGGTGGTTTAGAGGCTGGACATGTAGGTGTAACTCATATTTCAAGTTGGGAAAAGTTTGGTCGAAATTCGGGTTGATTCGGGTTAAAATCAGGACCCCGGTCCAAGTTTTAAAAAGAATCATATAAGTTTTGGAACGTGCCCGAGTTTACGTCTAAGAAATGCTTACTATTATGTTTTGAGTTGTTTTAAGGAGTTTGGTTGGCTTCGGGTCGAAATTTAGAGGTACAGGGATAAAATGGTCATTTAGGGTTTCTAAGGGCAAAATGGTCATTTTAAACCCGGGTCGATTTGTTAGTCCTGGTAGCGCCCTGATCACAAATTTATCATGTTTTTAAACGTTATGTATCACGAATATGACTTTTATGTAATTATGAAAATACGTTGCATGCTTGATTTCAAGAAAAAATTACGTATATGCATGATTTTGATAAGTGATGAAAATGATGATGTTTTTTTTTGAATGATGGGAGTTGGTTGTTACTGTCGATATATGTATACGATGAGCTGTAAGGCCAAGGCTCAGTGGATGAGCAATACTGTCGCTGATATCCCCGCCGTCGGATACCACAGTTATATGTAGATGGATCCATCGAATAAAGCTGATACGAAAGTCATAACTAACTAACTGAATTCGATTAAAGAAAATGAACAAGTATATGATGATATGATGAGATGTTTTGACATGTCATGCTTTTACAATATGTGTACGTTTACGCTTTTAAGATCATGAAACGTATTTTTATTACAGTGATTTTCACTATTGCTTGTTATGTATATGTATTCTTTATAACGTTATAGGTGTGTTGAGTCTTTAGACTCATTATGTGTGAATGATGCAAGTGAGCAAATTGATCAAGAGATTGGAGGTGCCGAAGACTGAGTAGGCGGAGTTAGATGTGTGCACGCAAACCCGAGGACCTTATTTCTTCCGCACATCACGTTTATGATATAAGAGTGCACACGAATATTTTTACTCATTCATTTTATTATGTTATTAGTTATCGGGATTTTTACCCGTTCATAGTTGTTTTATTTTTTTAAATTGCAGTATTTTTATCCGGTAGATGATTACTATTATTTTTGAAAGGTGAAATTTTCAGCAGTGTTGCATGCATACATAATTTATAAATTTTCGAAAATGAGATTGAAAAAAATAAAAAATAAAATTTAGTAACATTTTTAAGTAGTAGATGTTTCAATATAACTGTGCGGAAAAACTAGCAATGGTCCTCGGGTTAGTGCACCATCAGCCCAGCAAGTTCAATCATCTAACCCTACTGTTTCAACAGTAAAATTCTCACATGCATCATTCACACCTAGTAAGTCTATTGACTCAACCAACCTTAACCATAGCAACAAGTAATACGTATACATCCACATTCAACCGTGAAAAATATTTTTAATAAAATAACTTTATCATGACATGCATAAACTTAAACCTTTTCTTTCATCATATACTTTTCATTTCATCATATACATATACGTATACATTTCCTTTTGGGGTGAAATCCGTTCATTAATTGTGACAATCCTTTCATCCTTCGGTCGATTGATTATTCTCAACTGTAACCATGGTACCAAGCGGTGGGGCAACAATAACCACTTTTTCGTTCTGTGCCTTGGCCTATAGTTGGCAGGGACACCAGCAACCGCTTTTCTATTACAAGACCTTGGCCTATGGAAACTCGATGTTGGGTTCACATGAGGCTTTGTCCCTTAAACGAGTTCCACTGGGGCTTTGTCTCTCACAAATCCCCATTTCCTTACGGTCACAATCAAGTCATTTCTTTCAAAACATTTTTCATCGTTTCCATCATTTTATAAAAATACATGCATAAATATCATTTTTTAAACCAAGCATGCAACACGTCTTTTAGCCTTTATCATTTTCCATCATAAAATTCCATAACCTTTCAAAATAAACATTTTAACATTCATTTTAGTTATTGGGACACTATCAAGACTCATAACATTTTTCGGGTCTAAAATGACCGTTTTGCCCCTGAAACCCTAACTTTCCCATTTTATTCCTGTATCTTAAAACTTCGACACGAATCAATCCAAACCTACCATGACACCTTAAAACACCTATGAACATTTCTTAGACGTAAACTTAAGTCCCTCGACTAAATTCAGAATTCGTTTTAAAACTTGAACCGAAGTTCCGATTTTAACCCGAATCTTAACCAAATTTTACCAAACTTTTACCATAGCTTAATAACACCTAACCAACCCCTTTTCAACCCAATTCAAGTCATTTAGAACCCTTGGAAAAGCCTAGGAAGCTACTGAAAATTTCTGCACAAATTGTCCAAACCCTAGTGCCTAAACAATTCCCAAGTTCCTTCGATCTTAGCCCCTAACCGAAGAGACCAGATCCCAACCAGCCTTCTTAGGACCAAGACCGAACCCTTAGGACCCATTTGTACCAGACCTAGCAAGCCATGCACGAGGACATGCATGGTTCTTCTCCAATGCGCGCGGCACGACTTGCGCGGCCAGGCCTTGCGATTCTTGCCCTACCAAGCTTCTCCAACCGTGTGTGGACCACCAAGGTTCGATGCTAAGACCCTCACGAGTGCAGCCCCTTGTCGGACGGCCCCTGCACGGCTCTTTTCTATTTCTTCTTCGACCACGAGCCCTAGCCCTCAAGAAAACCCAACCCTGCGTTCCCTTCCCTTGTCTCGTTCCAGCCCTGAACCGTGCATCTAAGGGTCCCTTAACCTCCTGGAAATCGCGCTCCTAACATCCCTAACCTGGCAGCCCCTTGCCTTTAACAAGAACCATCAAGATCATGTACAAAATCAAGTTTTTCCAATGTGAAATCCATAATAACGAAAATAAATAAGAGGGTATCATATTTTTCATGCAATATGTATATTCAAAAATAATATAATATGAACGATGATAAAAGAAGGAATAAGGCGCGTCTTTGCGTGTATAACGCACGAATATTCAAGTCTTGACGCGAAAAAACATTGTCGGAGAGAACATGAGCCTTTGTTGTGTTTTCTTCCTTCAAAACCGATATGAAGAAGCCTAAACGTGTAGGTGTGTGTGTGTGTTGCTAGGGAGAGAAATCCTTAGGATTCTTTAGGGTAGGCATGATTTTTTGAAGAGTTTTAGGGCTTGGAAATACCATCTTTAGTTATAAATAATAAGGTAGACAAATGGGCCCAATAAACTTAGTATAATAGGCCCATTAAAAATTAAGAAAAATATTTCGTTTAGGAAAGTTTTCGAAAATATTAGCCGGGTCTTCAAAAAGTCCTTATTTTTGTCAAAAGTCGATTACCGGTTTAAAATACGACTCGACATGTAAAAACATCTCAAAAGACACCATTTTCGAAAATTACACCTTAAATATACCATATATTAAATAATTAAAAATAATCATTTATTAAAAAAGAAATCCCGGAGCCACCCATTAATAGTAATAGAACTCTGCGCGAAGTTCCTTTACGGTCCCCGGACCTAGTTCCTTGGTCGCGTCTCGAATAACCCTTGAAAACACTGTTTTATGCGTTCTAATAGAAAACTATATTTTAAAGACATAAGCATGCCTACAACATTTAATTAATGAAATTAAAATGATTTAATTAGGTATTTTCTATTTTTCCTAGATTTGGATGCAATTGGATTACGTTATCGCATTTTAAACTTTACAGGTAACCTCGAAACGAAAAGAGAAAAGAAAAGAGAGAAGATAGATGAAAGAGATCTCTCACTCAATCCTCTTTCATATTCCCATCAAAATATATATCATATTTTTACGAAAAACAATCTTTAAGTAAAACTTTCCTTGGTTCTTGAGCTTCATGCCAGATCGTTTTCATTTTAGGGTGGTATTAATTAATATAGCTAACAAATATCCACAAAAATCAAGATTTTGAGCATAAGACGTACAGTTTTGATTATGCAGATCTAGTAAATCTTGAATATGTGCCACACATTTATGTAAGTCTGTGGTGTGCTGATCATGGGAATCATCGACTATCTCACTACCCTGCAAATACAACTTAGAAAATAGTTCTTGGGAAATGCCAAAGAACTAGCATTACATGTAAAGAAGAAACTTAGCTGAATATGTTGACTTGCTACTAAGAGGGTGTATAGGTGACTTATTTTAAATAGCTTGTAATCTATTTTAACGGCTTTAACTTGTTATGATAATAAAATAAGAAACTTTAATATAGTGAATTATAAGATTTTTTTCATTATAATCACAAAACGACACGATACTAATATAATCATAGGTATCGTTTGGTTCGTGGTATGAGACAAATAGTATGAAGATAAGTAATAATTTTTGATAATAAAATATATAAAAATTATGGTTAATATAATGTTTGATTTGATTGAATAATTTGATAAAATTTGAGATAATGTGATATTACCGTTTTGTCTTTTTGAAAATATTAATAAAATATTTATAATATTATTTATTAAGGGTAATATTGTATGAACCGTCCACTACTCGTTTTTCTTTAAAATGTACTAGATTTTTTTCTTAAAACTTTCAGCCATATAAAACCAACTCACCAACTAATTATTTGAAAATCCCCAAAAACACAATACAAGACATGAAGTCCTAAACGTCAATCAAAACTAAAACTAACATTTTTCAAAGTAACGTATAAGCATCTTAAATCCTCTCAAAACCACTTAAAAACATCAAAAGTCATAAAATCTTTAAAGTAATATTAAATCATACATATAATGCGAAAAACTAGCAAAGGTCCTCGGATTATGTGCACCATCAGTCCAGCTAGTTCGACCATCAAGTCCTTCATCAACATCATGCTCACCTACATCGATCACACCAAGTAAGTCTATTGACTTAGCAAACTTTAATCATATTAACAAGTAATACATATATATTCATAAGCAACAGTGAAAGATACTTTTAATAAAATAGTTTTTCATGAACATGCATACTTTAAATCCTTTTTCATTTCATCATAAACATTTTTTTCATCATATACGTATACGTTTTCTTTTTTATTTAATTCAGATCGTTAATTGTGACTTCGTTTCAGCTGTAGGTCGATGAATCCATCTACGTATAACCGTGGTACCATGCGACGGGTATATTAGTGACACTCTTGATAAACATAAAAATTGTACATTAATTAAATGTTTTATAATATAAATATATAGTTTTTGTTTTATTAAATGTTTAAATATTATATGTTTTATAATAAATTGTATAAAATATAAGTTGTTGTGTAATTACAAGTTTTTACTATTTTTTACAGGTTCGATAAAACAAGAATAAACTTGGCGTTGCAAATGGGATTAAGATGATTCTTGGACATGTAGAAAGTTGATTAAAATATCTACAATATTGTTGACAAGCATGAGATAAAAATCCTCTCACAATTGGGATCAAATTAAGCAACAAATAAAGTTACCAAAGGAGTGGCAGTTTTACCATGCTCTAGTATTTTGACCATATCTCTCAAATTACTTGGTCAAATGGTTTGAAAAAAATACCACAACTAGACAACTCAATTATCCACATGTTTCTTTTTATGTGAAGAAGCAAATTCGGAGAAGAAGATTTTCAAAAGTGATGTGTAATATAATATAATTTCTTGGAACACCAATGAAGACTTATGTGTAAAAAAATAATATTTTATTTGTGGTTGTCTCCCCAAATTTGGCTATAAATAGGGGTGCATTGTAATGAATTGAGATATCCCTCATTCTATGAACAAATCTTTGAGTTCATAATATTTCTCTCTTTATTTTTCCTTTATTTCATCATTTAAAAATAATTAGCATGTTAATTTCATATTCAAAGTTTTATACTTTGAATAATGAGTAGCTAACTTCCCAAGGTTGAGATGAAAAGGTGAAGCTCTTGGTATGATAATAAGGTTATTAAAAGGTAATAATCTATGTTTTATATTATTTAATCATTATTTATTGTTTATGTTATATTTATTTCTTTAAGCATTTTTATACCCTACTTATAAGTGGGAGTTTTGATTTATTGTTGCTATATGTTACACTAAATTCTTGGTACCATTTAAATGTTTGTTTGGTTTTACCAACCATTTAAAGTGGATGCCTTGATTTATTATATATCAATATATCATATTATTAATTTCTTGGTACCATTTAAATGTTAGTTTGGTTTTACCAACCATTTAAAGTGGGAACCTTGATTTAGTGTTTACAAATATATATAGCACAATAAATACTTGACAACATTTATAAGTTTTGATATATATTTTATACTTATAAGAAAATAGTATATAACATAATATAAATATGATTATTTAATATATTGGAACCATTTTATTAAGTGGATTTCAATAATGTTCATTAATGTTAACTTTATTAAAATATCAAGAGTGGATCCTCTAATCTCAACTACTTAAATTAAAATTTGAACAATTAAAAATTACCAATTAAAGATTCAAAAAATTAAAAGAAAAACAAAAACAAAAACAAAAACAAAAAGACATTGTAGTGGACTTGTAATTACCGTAGCTTCCCTGTGGATACGATATCGGACTCACCGAATTATACTACTTGCGGACAACCTGCTATTGGGAGTGCAACAATCAAAGTCACAACAAGTTTTTGGCGCCGTTGCCGGGGAAGTATAATTTAATTTCAAGTCTATTTAATTTTCTTTCTTTGAATTTTTTATTGTTTTTGTGTGTTTTTCTTCTTTTTCTTTTGCATTTGCATGAGCATTATTTGGTCACGTACACTTAGTGGTCGACTCATTCGAAATAACCCTTTATTTTCACAAAACATGGCGGAAGAACCCATCCAGGAAAATGAAGATGAAATTCAATCTCAACATGATCATGATAGGCGAAGAACACTTAGAGATCACATGAATCCTACACGTACTAGTGCACCTTCATGTCTAGTTTTTCCCCCTGATGCATCTCATTTCAATTTTAAGCCTGGTATTATCCAACTTTTACCCAACTTTCATGGCTTAGATTCTGAAAATCCATACATGCATTTACGAGAATTTGAAGAAGTGTGCAACACATATAATGATCTAAATTGTAGCATGAACACCATTCGACTTAAGCTTTTTCCTTTTTCTTTAAAAGATAAAGCTAAAACTTGGCTACAAAATCTTAGATCGGGATCCATTCGAACTTGGGATGAATTGCAACAACAATTTTTGAAAAAGTTTTTTCCATCTCATAGAACAAATTCTTTCAAAAGGCAAATCATCACTTTCACTCAAAAACAAGGAGAAACTTTTTATCAGTGTTGGGATAGATATAAAGAATTGCTTAATCTTTGTCCACATCATGGTTTTGAAATTTGGAGAGTTGTTTCTCAATTTTATGAAGGCTTAACACCTAAAGATAGGCAAATGGTTGAATTTATGTGTAATGGAACATTTGAAGATAAAGATCCAAATGAGGCAATTGAGTATCTCGATTCATTAGCTGAAAATGCTCAAAATTGGGACACTATAGGTACAATCGAACCATCAAACAAGATTCAATCTCCTACATCTGGTGGAGGTATGTACACTCTCAAAGATGAACATGATCTTCAAGCTAGATTTACCTCTTTGGCAAGAAAAGTTGAGGCACTTGAATTGAAAAAGAATGGTCAATTAAAATCTGTTCAAGAAATTGCATGTCACATCTGTGATACAAGTGATCATTCTACAAAAGATTGTCCCACTTTGCCTTCTTTTAAAGAATGTCTCCATGAACAAGCCAATGTTTTAAACAATCTCAAAAGGCCAAATTTTGAACCATTTTCTCAAAGTTACAATCCAGGTTGGCGAAATCATCCAAATTTTAGTTGGAGGAATGATAATGCTGCACAATTTTCACAACCACATTTCCAAAATCAACAAAATTTTCAAAATTATGCACCTTATGTTCCTCCACCTAAAAGGAATTTGGAAGATATATTGAATTCTTTCATTGCAAAGCAAGAGTCTATCAATACTCAAACTGCTCAAACCATGACAGATTTGAAAGATACTCTTGCTAAATTTGCATCTGCACTTAATGTTCATGAAAAAGGTAAATTTCCTTCACAACCTCTGCCTAATCCCAAGGATCATCATTCACAAACTGGAACTTCTGGAACTCAACCGATGGATCAGGTAAAATCTGTTATTACCCTTCGAAGTGGTAAGGTTGTGGAAAAATCCATTCTTGAACCTTGTGAAGATGATGATAAATCAACTCCAAAGGGTAAGGAAGTGGAACCCATAACTTGCGAAGAGGAGGTTCAACAGACAGTGTCACCACCATTCCCTCATGCATTGAAAAATACAAAAAAATCAAATTTGAATTCTGATATATATGATATTTTTAAACAAGTAAAAGTTAATATTCCTTTATTAGATGCAATAAAACAGGTACCATCATATGCCAAATTTTTGAAAGACTTGTGCACTGTGAAAAGAAAATTGAATGTGAAAAAGAAAGCATTTTTAGCCGAACAAGTAAGTGCAATCATTCAAAATAATAATGCTTTGAAATACAAAGACCCTGGTTGTCCTACTATTTCTTGTATTATTGGAGAACGAAAGATTAAAAAAGCCTTGCTTGACCTTGGAGCTAGTGTGAATTTACTTCCATATTCAGTTTATCAAGAACTCAATCTAGGCGAGTTAAAACCTACTTCGGTAACACTTTTACTTGCTGATAGATCTGTTAAAGTGCCAAGAGGTATGGTAGAAGACGTGTTGGTCCAAGTTGATAACTTTGTATATCCTGTCGATTTCATAGTTTTAGATACACAACCTATCGAAGCTTGTAATGCAATTCCTGTAATTTTAGGTCGTCCATTTTTAGCAACTTCTAATGCTCTTATAAATTGCAGGAATGGAATAATGAAGTTGTCATTTGGTAACATGACCTTGGAGCTTAATGTGTTTAATCTTTGTAAGCAACCACATGACAAAGGAGATGAAAGTGAAGATGAAAATCTTATTGAAACTCTTGTGGAAGAAAACATTCAAGAAGGGAGTACTCGTGATCAATTAGATATTTGTTCAATTGAAACTGTTAAAGAAAATATTGAAATTGATCTTGATGATTTTATCAGGTATCACTCGTTACCAGGATCAGAGAAAGAATTTGATGCAAAATATGAGAACAAAGACGAACCACCCATATTGGAGTTAAAACCCTTGCCAGAAGAATTGAAGTATGCATTTCTTGGAGAAGATGAAACATATCCGGTGGTAATTTCTTCCAAACTAGCAAGTGATGAAGAAGGTAAATTAGTTGATATGCTTAAAAGACATAAAAATGCAATTGGTTGGACACTAAAAGATCTCAAGGGCATTAATCCACTAATTTGCACTCACAAAATTCACTTAGAAGAAAATGCAAAAACATCTCAACAACCACAAAGGAGATTAAATCCACACATGAAAGATGTTGTGAAAACTGAAGTTCTCAAACTACTTGATGTTGGGATTATCTACCCTATTTCTGATAGTAAGTGGGTAAGCCCAACACAAGTAGTTCCGAAAAAATCTGGCATCACAGTGATAAAAAATGAAAAAGGTGAATTGTTAACAAGTCGAGTCCCATCTAGTTGGCGGATGTGTATTGATTATAGAAAATTAAATGACGCCACTAGAAAAGATCATTTTCCATTACCATTTTTGGATCAAATTTTAGAAAGAGTAGCAGGTCATCCATACTACTGTTTTCTTGATGGATATTCAGGTTATTATCAAATTCCCATTGCACTCGAAGATCAAGATAAAACTACATTCACATGTCCTTTTGGAACATTTGCATTTAGAAGGATGCCATTTGGATTATGCAATGCCCCAGCAACATTTCAAAGATGTATGCTAAGCATTTTTTGCGACATGGTTGAAAATTGTTTGGAAATTTTCATGGATGATTTAACTGTCTTTGGGAATACATTTGATAATTGTCTTGAAAATTTGGAAAAAGTTTTAAAAAGATGCGAGGAAAAAGGTCTTATTTTAAATTGGGAAAAATGTCATTACATGATTACTTCTGGAATTGTTTTGGGACATGTCGTGTCATCTCATGGAATTGAAGTTGATAAAGCAAAAGTTGATATCATTGCCAATTTACCCCCTCCAAAAACCATTAAAGAAATTCGCTCATTTTTGGGACATGCTGGATTTTATAGGAGGTTTATAAAAGACTTTAGTTTAATCTCTAAACCAATTTGTAACCTCTTAACAGAAGACACTGCATTTGAGTGGACTCAAGAATGTCAAAATGCTTTTGATAAAATCATTCGACATTTAACATCAGCTCCTATCATGCAATCTCCCGATTGGTCTTTACCATTTGAAATCATGTGCGATGCGAGTGATTATGCAGTCGGTGCAGTATTGGGTCAAAGAAGAAACGGTAAGCCTTATGTGATGTATTATGCAAGTAGAACTTTAAACAATGCTCAAATGAATTACTCCACAACTGAAAAAGAACTACTTGCTGTAATATTTGCATCAGATAAATTTCGTTCTTATTTGATTGGATCAACGACTATTGTGTTTACTGATCATTTCGTTATTAGATATTTGTTGACCAAACAGGATGCAAAACCACGACTGATACGATGGATTTTGTTGCTCCAAGAATTTGACATTGTGATCAAAGATAAAAAAAAAGGAACCGAGAATGTCGTAGCCGATCATTTATCAAGACTAGTAACAGGATCATCTTGTGAAATGACACCAATTAACGATAATTTTCCTGATGAACATCTATTTTCAGTTACTACTACACCTTGGTTTGCTAACATAGTAAATTTTCTTGTGACAGGAAAAATGCCACCGCAATGGAGTTCTCAAGATAAAAGAAAATTTTTGAATGAGGTAAAAAACTTTTATTGGGATGATCCGTATCTGTTCAAGTATTGTCCGGATCAAATTTTTCGACGTTGCATACCCGACAATGAGGTAAGTAGTGTCATTAAATTTTGTCATTCAGAAGCATGCGGAGGACATTTTTCTTCAAAGAAAACAGCTGCAAAAATCTTGCAGTGTGGATTTTATTGGCCCACTTTGTTTAAAGA
>NC_133315.1:6123237-6171336 GCF_012295235.1 Primulina huaijiensis
TATTATTGAAATTGAAATCTTTGATTGTTGGGGAATAGATTTTATGGGACCTTTTCCACCGTCGTTTGGATACTTGTATATTTTAGTTGCAGTTGATTATGTTTCCAAATGGATAGAGGCAATTCCATGTCGAACAAATGATCATAAAATCGTCATCAAATTTTTAAAAGAAAATATTTTTAGTAGATTTGGAATTACTCGAGCCATTATAAGTGATAGGGGAACTCACTTTGTTAATAAACCATTTGCTTCATTAATGAAAAAATATGGTATTACTCACAAAGTAACTACTCCTTATCATCCTCAAACAAATGGACAAGATGAATTAGCTAATAGGGAGATAAAGCAAATTTTGGAAAAAACTGTTAACTCAAATAGAAAAGATTGGTCTCTACGACTTAATGATGCACTTTGGGCATATCGAACAGCTTTTAAAACATCATTGAATATGTCTCCCTATAGGTTGGTTTATTGAAAACATTGTCATTTGCCTGTGGAATTGGAACATAAAGCTTAGTGGGCGATCAAAACTTTAAATTTAAGCATGGATGATGCCAACAAATTGCGTAAATTGCAACTTAATGAACTTGATGAACTCAGAAATGACGTGTTTGAGAATTCAAGGATTTATAAAGCAAAAATCAAATCATTTCATGATAAAACAATTCTTAGAAAATCTTTTGATATTGGTAAAAAAGTTTTGCTTTATAATTCTCGACTTCACATATTCCCAAGAAAATTACGATCAAGATGGACAGGCCCATATGTTGTAAAGCATGTGTATACTTATGGAGCTGTGGATATTGAAAATCCTAAAAATGGTGATGTTTTTAAAGTGAATGGACAAAGGCTTAAACCATTTTTGGAAAATGAAATCTTTCAAGAAGAGTTTATTTCCCTTTCTGATCCTTGATTTTTTTTGTGTTGCATTTAATTTTGTTTGTTTTTATTTCANGCCTTTATTGATCATGAGAGAGACTATCTATTGTTTAGATCTTGAGTTCTTATTTTGAAAAAAAATGATATTTCCTGAAAAAAAGGAGAAAAATACAAAAAGAAAGATATTGAAGATCTATGTAATTTTTAAGTTATATGCTACGACCCATATATCTCTCATAAAAAAAAGAAAGAAAAAGAGAAATTTATTGTACAAATTAAATAAATATGTGGTCAAGAAGCATAAACTTAGTATGATTCCATGATGTTATGAAAAATATATATATATATATCAGGAAAAAATATATAATAAGAACAACTAGATTTTGAATCAATGGATTTTCTATCTTTTGATTAGTTTGGCTCGTTTGTCTGTCTGCATTTTGTAAATCTTTTTTCTGAGCATTTATCTGTATTCGAACTCCATGAGAGAAATCGTTGCCATAAATTGAAACATTTATTAACCTATGAGGATATGGAGTTGAGACTCTTAATAGGAATTTCTGAATGCCGTGTACATTTAACTACCTGAAATAAGCTTTGAATTGATCATCTCAAATTATTTCATAAATTTTAATTATGATGATCTTAATATAACTTTGACAGTTTTCAAATTTAATTTAAACACTTAGATAGTTTTGATTACATTTCTATTTAAATTAATCAATAAGTTTTGTATTGCTATTAACGCTTAAATTGCTAGGGACTAGCAATAAGCTGGTTGGGAGGTGTGATAAACATAAAAATTGTACATTAATTAAATGTTTTATAATATAAATATATAGTTTTTGTTTTATTAAATGTTTAAATATTATATGTTTTATAATAAATTGTATAAAATATAAGTTGTTGTGTAATTACAAATTTTTACTATTTTTTACAAGTTCGATAAAACAAGAATAAACTTGGCGTTGCAAATGAGAATAAGATGATTCTTGGACCTGTAGAAAGTTGATTATAATATCTACAATATTGTTGACAAGCATGAGATAAAAATCCTCTCACAATTGGGATCAAATTAAGCAACAAATAAAGTTACCAAAGGAAAGGCAGTTTTACCATGCTCTAGTATTTTTACCATATCTCTCAAATTACTTGGTCAAATGGTTTGAAAAAAATACGACAACTAGACAACTCAATTATCCACATGTTTCTTTTTATGTGATTCTAGCAAATTCGGAGAAGAAGATTTTCAAAAGTGATGTGAAATATAATATAATATCTTGGAACACCAATGAAGACTTATGTGTAAAAAAATAATATTTTATTTGTGGTTGTCTCCCCAAATTTTGCTATAAATAGGGGTGCATTGTAATGTATTGAGATATCCCTCATTCTATGAACAAATCTTTGAGTTCATAATATTTCTCTCTATAATTTTCCTTTATTTCTTCATTTAAATACAATTAGCATGTCAATTTCATATTCAAAGTTTTACACTTTGAATAATGAATAGCTAACTTCCTAAAGTTGAGATGATAACGTGAAACTCTTGGCATGATAATAAGGTTATTAAAAGGGAAGAATCTATGTTTTATATTATTTAATCATTATTTATTGTTTATGTTATATTTATTTCTTTAAACATTTTTATACCCTACTTATAAGTGTGAGTTTTGATTTATTGTTGCTATATGTTACACTAAATTCTTGGAACCATTAAAATGTTAGTTTGGTTTTACCAACCATTTAAAGTGGGAACCTTGATTTAGTGTTTACAAATATATATAGCACAATAAATACTTGACCACATTCATAAGTTTTGGTATATATTATATACTTATAAGATAATAATTTATAACATAATATAAATATGATTATTTAATATATTAGAACCATTTTATTACGTGGATTTCAATATTGTTCGTTAATGTTAACTTTATTAAAATACCAAGAGTGGATCTTTTAATCTCAACTACTTAAATTAAAATTTGAACAATTAAAATTTACCCATTAAAGATTCAAACAATTAAAATTAAAAAGAAACAAAAACAAAAACAAAACAAAAAGACATTGTAGTGGACTTGTAATTATCTTAGCTTCCTTGTGGATACGATATCGGACTCACCGAATTATACTACTTGTGGACAACCTGCTCTTGGGACTACAACAATCAAAGTGACAACAACTCTCACCCATCAACTGAGCCTTGGCCTTACATATCATCATATCTTTTCGATAGAAATACGATCATCAGACTCCCTCTAGGGCCTTCTCCCATAAACAAGCTCCCTCTTTTCCTTTACGATATCCCTAATCATATCCTTTTATGTCACAATCAAATCACCTCCTTCAACCTTTCATTATTTTCATCACATATAAAATTTCTTGCATATTTATATCATTTTTCTTTTAAACCAAGCATGCAACACGTCTTTTAGCATTAACGTTTCATCACAAAATTCCATAAATATTTAAACCAAACATTTTAGCATTAAAGGCACTGCCATGACGTCTAACATTTTTCAGGTGTAAAATGATTGTTTTGTCCCTAAATCCCTAACTTTCCCAATTTATCCTTAGACCTTAAAACGACGACCCGAATCCATCTAAACTTAACATAACACCTTAAAATACAACCATAAATATTTCTTAGACGTAAACTTACGTTTCTCGGCTAATTTCCCGATTCGTTTTAAAACTTAAACCTATGTCTCGGTTTTAACTCGAATTGACTTGAAACTTAACCAAACTTGAAACCTAGCTTATTAACACCTAACCATACCTTATACAACCCAAATCAAGCCAATTAAAACCCTCGAACAAGCCTAGAAGAGCCGCTGAATTTCTACCCTATCTTATTCGAAACCTTAGCTTGCACCAACCATTAGTTCCTTCGACCCTAGCCCATGGCCGACCCAACCGACCCAAGCTGACTATCCTAGGACCATGATTGAACCCTTGGGACCATGCTAGACCAAACTTAACAAGCTATACCCTTGCTGCCCTCAAACCATGACCTAACCTTGCGTGCCTCCCCCATAATCGCGTTTCAGCCGTAGCCTTCGAACCAGCCCTCATGCGATCAGCTTAGGACCTTGAATAGCCTCTCCTAGGACCCTTGAACAGGTCCTTACAGTAGCTAAGAGCCGTGCCTTCCTAGGAAGCCAAGTCCGGAACCCTAGTCCCATGCAAACCCAATTTTCGTTCATCATGTCACCCCATCTTGTCCAACCCTTAAACATGCGCCTAGCCCTTAAAAATGTGGAAAAACGTCCTTTCTAGTAACCCTATCATGGAAGCCCCTTTGTGCATCATAAGAAAGATTTTTAAAAGATGAAAACTCCAGTTTTGTTCATGTATAGACATATAAACAAAAATATATAAAGTGCATCATGTTTTTAATGCAAATATGTATCAAAACATATAATATGGTGTGAAAGATGAATGAAAGAAAATTAAGGCGTCCCTTTGCGTATTTTACGCACGAAAATGATTTGCGATTCGATGAACGTTGGCGGAGAGAAGACCTTGCTGAATTCCTTCAAAACTTGCATGAATTGCGCTCAAAAAACTTGTGATCTGTGTGTTTGTGTGCTGATGGAGAAACCCTAGGTCTCTTGAAGAATGGGCGAGATTCTTGAGGTTTTTGGTTAGGGTTTTGTGGCCTTGTTCGATATAAAATAGTTGATACAAGTATAGTCTCATTAATCATAGTATAACAAGTCCATTAGGCCCATTAGATAGTAATTAAAATATTTTGTGTAGGATACTTTTCGAAAATATTAACCGAGTTCCCAAAAAGTCCCTATTTTCGTCAAAACTCGAATACCGATTTAAAATATGACTCGGCGCGCAAAAACACCTCAAAAAACATCATTTTTGAAAATACTATTTAAATTTTACCATATATTAAAATTTAAATAATCATTTAATAAAATATTTTTTCCCTTCATGGTCCCCGGTCTCTATTCCTCGATCGCGTCTCGAATAACCTTTAAAACATATTTTTATGCATTCTCATATAAAACCACATTTTAACATTGTAAAAATTCCTACCATATTCAATAAATGCAATTAGAATAATTTAATTAGCTATTTTCTATTTTCCCTAGATTTGTATGCAAGTGTATTACTTTATCGCATTTTGGACATTTTAATTCCTCCCTCCCTCAAATGAAATTTCGTCCTCAAAATTAAAGTTTACCGAATAACTTCAGATAGTGACTCTTCATGTCCCTCTCAGTTTCTCAATTAGCTTCTTCCTCCGAATGATTTAGCCACTTGACTTCGATCATTTGAATAACTTTGTTTCAGAGCCTTCTTTCTTGCCTATCCAGAATTTGTATATGTCTTTCCTCGTAAGACATATTCGGAGTCAACTGTAGGGGCTCATAATTCAGTACATGTAAAGGAATCGACATGTACTTTCGCAGCATCGAGATACGGAAAACATTATGCACTCCAGCTAGCATTGGTGGCAACGCCACTCTATAGGCTAATGTTCCAATCTTCTCCAGAATTTCGAACGATCCTACGAACCTCGGACTGAGTTTGCCTTTCTTGCAAAATCTCATAACACCCTTCATAGGTGCTTCTTTCACAAATACGTAATCACTTACAGCAAAATCTAGTTTTCTTCGTCGCTCATCGGCGTAGCTCTTTTGTCGGCTTTGCGCAGTCTTCATCCTATCTCGGATTTTGACTACTAGCTCTGTTGTTTGCTTGATCAAGTCCGGACCAAATTATCCTCTTTCACCAACCTCGTCTCAATGTATGGGTGATATACACTTCCTTCCATATAGTGTCTCGTAATGAGCCATTTCTATAGACGATTGGTAGCTATTGTTATAGGTGAACTCTACTAGAGGTAACTTCGGTTCCCAACTTCCTTAGAAGTCGATCACACAAGCTCGGAGTAGATCCTCCAAGATTTGAATCACTCTTTCATACTGACCATCGGTTTGAGGATGAAACACTGTACTGAACAACAACTTCGTCCCCATTGTTGAATGCAAACATTTCTAGAAGGACGATGTGAACGTCATATTTATGTCATAAATAATAGACTCTGGAATTCCATGCAATTGGACTATCTCTCATATATACAGCTCTGCTTACTGTGTTATGGTGAATGTCATCTTAATACGTAGAAAATGTGCTGATTTCGTAAGATGGTCAACTATCACCCAAATGACGTTAAATCCCTTGATAATCCTCGGCAACCCCACTTGAAAATCCATAGTAATATTTTCTCATTTTCACTCAGGAATAGGAAGTGGCTTAAGCTTTTCGACTGGCCTCTGATGCTCGGTCTTAACTTGCTGGCATGTCAAACATTCGGACACAAAACGCAAGATGTCTCGCTTCATGCCTGGCCACCAATACAATAATTGTGGATCCTTGTATATCTTCGTACTTCCCGGATGAGTGGAGTACGGAGTATTATGAGCTTCTTTCACAATAACCTCTCTTAGTGAATCTCCACTAGGAACCCATAGTCGATTTCGGTATCGAACTATGCCATCCTCCTTAGAATACAGCTTCCGACCCTTAGACTCGTCTCTCAGTATCCATATTTTCAACTGCTCATCAGAAGAATGACTTTTGTGGATTCAATCCCTCAAAGTCGACTGAACTGTCATAGTAGAAAGATCAGGAACCTCGCTCCTAGCATACACTATAAGCTTGAATCGCTGAATTTCTGCTTGCAATGGTCTTTGAACTGCCAATTGCGCAATGACTGCTGTCTTTCTACTCAAAGCGTCTGCAACTATATTAGATTTTCCCGGATGGTAGCTAATATTGCAGTTGTAGTCTTTCACCAACTCAAGCCATCTTCGTTGCCTCATGTTCAAATCTTTTTAGGTGGAGAAGTACTTCAATCTTTTATGATCATTGAAAATCTTGCACTTCTCCCCATATAAGTAATGTCTCCAAATCTTGAGAGAAAATACTACCGCTACATGCTCGAGGTCATGAGTCGGGTAATTCTTCTCAAAAATCTTCATCTGTCTAGACACATAAGCTATCACTTGGTCAATTTGTATAAGGACTGCGCCTAAGCCAATTTTCGACGCATCTGTGTAGAGAACATACTCTCCTTACCCCGATGACATCGATAGAACTGACACTGAAGTCAATGCGTGCTTCAACTTCTCAAAACTCCTTTGGCATTCCGATCCCCAAATTAACTTCACATTCTTCTTTGTCAAAGTGGTCAAGGGCACCGCAATAGAAGAGAATCCTTGAATGAACTTTCGATAGTAGCCAGCTAGACCCAAGAAGCTAAGGATCTCGGTTATGCTCTTTGGTACTGGCCACTCTCTAACTGCCTCGTCTTTGCTTGAATCGACTTCAACTCCATCTCTAGAAATAATGTGGCCTAAGAACGCCACCCTCTCGAGCCAAAACTCACACTTGCTGAACTTAGCGAATAACTTTCTATATTGCAACAATTGTAGTGTCGTTCTCAAGCGCTGACTGTGCTCTTCTTTGCTCCTCGATTAGATCAGAATATCATCTACGAAGACTATGATAAATTGATCTAGATACGACAGAAATACGTGATTCATTAGATCCATGAAGATTGCTGGCGCATTGGTCAACCCAAATGGCATGACCATAAACTCGTAGTGCCCATATCGAGTCCTAAAAGCCGTCTAATGAACATCGAGCTCCTTCACCTTCAGCTGATGGTATCCTAAACGAAGATCGATCTTCGAGAAAATCGATGCTCCTTGTAATTGATCAAAAAAATCCTCGATTCTAGGCATGTGATACTTGTTCTTGATGGTGACTCTGTTAAGCTTTCTAAAATCAATGCAGAGTCTCATACTTCCATACTTTTTTTTCACAAATAACACCGGTGCGACCCATGGAGAACAACTTGGGCGAGTAAAACCCTTGTCCAGCAGCTATTGAATTTTGTTTTTTAGCTCTTTCATTTCGACGGGTGCTAGACAATAGGGTGCTTTAGAAATTGGCACAGTGCCCGACATCAAATCAGTAGAAAATTCCACATCTTGGTTCGGTGGAATACCATAAACGTCCTCAAGAAAGACACTAGAAAAATCTCTGACAACCTCAACATCCTCTAGCTTCTGATGGACAGGAACAGGTGCTGAAATAATACATGCTAGAAAAGCTTGGCAGCCACGTCTCATAAGCTTCCTCGCACAGATGCAGGAGATAATGTGCGGCATTTTCTTGTTACTTGCTGCCTCAAAGACAAAAGATTTCTCGCTGGGTGGTCAAATAGATACTGACATCTGCCGAAAATCTATCGAAGCTCCATTCATAGATAGCCAATCCACGCCAAGAATGATGTCGAATTCAGGTATCGGGAGTACGATAAGATCTGCCCGAACCACATATTTTTGCAAACGAAGCTCAAGATTCTTCACAATGCTCGAAGTGACCATTTGTTCACTAGAAGGAGTGGAAACTTTGAAGCCCAATTCCATATCCTCGGGTATAATCTTTAGTCTCTTGACAAATGTGTCGGATATAAATGAGTGTGTAGCTCCCGAATCCAGCAATGCGTAGGTAGCTACACATAAAATGAATATCCCTTTTTACGACAAACACACCGACAAATCCAATCGTGTCGAACTTCAAGAATTTATATCATTAATTAACCAAAATTTCTCAAAAATTAACACTTTAATCCTAATATTTCTCAAAAATGCACAATTTTACAAAAATTATTTTCACAAAATTGCATTTACACCACTTAAAGTTTCGAATTCTCTTCATTTTAGTCCTTAACTTTTCGAAAATTTGCATTCTAGGCCCATAAAGTTTCGAATTCACTCAACTTCATGCCCTAACTTCTCTAAATTTATTTTTTGATCCCTAACATTCCAAAAATTATGGAAACAACCCTGTTTTCTAGAATTCGCAAAACAGTCCCTGACATTCTCAAAATTCGCAATTTAGTCCCTGAATTTTCTAAAATTCTAGAATTTCACTTGGAACTTTTGGTTATCTCAATTTCAGTCCCTAGACTTCTTAAAATTACCTATTAGCCCTTGAAATTCTCTGCCTTGAGCTCTTGGTTTTTGTACTTTAGCCCCTCTACTTCTCGATTTATGCAATACAATCTTCATGAGTATCAGCCTGTCTGTCAGTACTAGGTGCGCGTCTAGGAGGCGTTTTATCTCAATGTATTCCAAATTTCTAAACGTAACTCACATGCATTTAAATCTAAGCTTCTAAACATAAAGCATATAAAATCCCTTTTTGAGCAACTTTAAGCATAACTATCATTTAACTTCAAAAAGCATTTAAACATATAACTTAAGCATATAAACCATGTAAACATGCAGGTAATATCATTAAAATCATTTAAAGCAATTAAACTTACAGACTTGAGGTTTGACGACTGAGCTTTCCGNAAAATCTCCAAAAGCGCAATTCAAAATATAAAGTCGTAAACGTCAACCAAACCTAAAACTAGCATTTTTCAAAATAATGTATAAGCATCTTAAATCCTCTCAAAACCACTCAAAAGCATCAAAAGTGTTAAAATCTTTAAAATAATCGTAAATCATAAACATAATGCGGAAAAATAGTAAAGGTCATCGGGTTATGTGCACCATCAGTCCAGCGAGTTCGACCATAAAGTCCTCTATCCAAATCATGCTCATCTGCATCGATCACACCTAGTGAGTGTATTGACTCAGCAAACCTTAATCATGGTAACAAGTAATACATATATATTCACAAGCAATAGTGAAAGATACTTTTAATAAAATAGCTTTTCATGAACATGCATACTTTAAATCCTTTTTCATTTTGTTAGAACATTTCATGTTCGCAATCTTGATTTTGATTTTAACAAAACTTGTTATTTTGTTTCTAATAAATCTACCTAAGTGCGCAGAAAGCTGAAACTGATCAGGTTTCGAACTGATCAGTTAATGAGCCAAAACTGAAGCTATCGAGATGTAAACTGAAAATACCAACTGATTGCTCAAATTGAACCAGTCCAACTTAAATATCAAATACCAATTCAGTTGATAGGTAGTTTAGCAAAAGACCTTCAGAAGCCCGACGAGCTGATGAAGAGTTCAACTGATGAAGAGCCCAACTAACCAGTTCAACTGAATCAATCCAGCAGACGAGTCAACTGATTTCACCACATCAGTTCAAGACCAGTTCAACTGACCAGTTCAAAGCATCAGTTAGGAGCCAATCAGCTTGCAGAAAACGACATGCTCATCTAAGTGGAATCCAGCTGTACACAAGGGTATAAAAGCAAATGTCCGATTAAAGGACAATAATGAACGTTGCAGCAGAGCTTAAAATTGAGAAGTTCCAAAATGGCTGTCAGAAAGGACAAGACACAAATATCGAGGAACATATTCAAACTGAAACGGACATATTTGATGAGTCTTGATGAACGGTCACATAGCTTCTATAAATACAAGATCAAGACCACCAAAAAAGAAGGTGTGAAGATCAGTAAAAGAGAGAAAAATAAGGCATGCCATCAGCTTAGTTTAGAAGCACAATTCTCTCAGTGTGTGAGAACACTTTCGTGTTATATTCATATATCAGTTCTCACAAACACACACACCATCACTCACATATACACAGAGAATAGAGCCTATTGAAAAGCTGAGTGAGTCTTGCAAAAAGACAATAAACTTGTGTATGTAGCCTTTGCATATGAGACATTAAACAATATGCTGATTGTGAGGTGCTGCCTACAATTTTGAGTGCTAGAAGTTCAGTTAGACAGTAGCGTAAGTCCTAAGTTGAGTGATTTGTACAAGGTGTTGTATAAATCAAAGTCTTCTAGTGGATCCTACACGAGGTGGTAGAAGGGGTGACGTAGGAGCAGTTGAAGTCTCCGAACATCCATAAACACATCTTGTGTATTTAGCTGTTTTTGTTTTTAAACTAGCTTGATCGGTTCGAGCTAATACCAGTTCAGTTCTCACCGTAACTGAAGTGATATAAGCAAGAACTGATATCCTTTATTTCAGTTAATCGGTTTACACAAGCTAAAAGCTTTAAAATAATCATCTTTCTTAACGAATGATTACTTCGAGTATTTTCCGCTTGGTTTGAACACAAAACTCGATTTAGTTCATCGGTGCCTACATTCTTGGAACACGAGCTATTGCAGCTCATTGAGAATATTGTGTTTGAAGCACCTCACAGATGCCTAGAACCGATCCCATCTATTGGTATCAGAGCTAGCTGTTCTGAGAAGAACATTTGAAAATTGATATTTTAAAATATGTTTCAACTTGGTATTTAAAATGGATTTCAAAATCCTCTTAAAAATTTTATGTGTGTTCACCGTTGGAAGAGAGAAGATCTTTGGATCTGCAACTAACATTGTAGCCACTTCTCTCGACTCTGTATTTTGTTGTTTTAGCAACTTTCAGGGTTTTGAATTCAAGACTGACAGCAGAACAGCTAAACTGATCAGCGGATAAGATTTCAGTTACCAGCCTACTAATTCAGTTGGTCAACAGACGAAAACCAACTGCCAACTTGAATCATAGCTTATTAATACCTAATCATACCTTATACAACCCAAATCAAGCAAATTAAAACCCTCGAACAAGCCTAGACCGCAGCTGAATTTCTGCCCTATCTTATACGAAACTCTAGCTTCCAAGTTCGAAACCCTAGTCCCATGCAAATCCAATTTTCGTTCATCATGTCTCTCCATCTTGTCCAGCCCTTAAACATGCGCCTAAGGACCTTTAAACATGTTGAAAAACATCCTTTCTAGTAACTCTATCATGGCAACCCCTTTGTGAATTGTAAGCAAGAGTTTTAAAATATGAAAACTCTAGTTTTGTTCATGTATAGCCATAAAAAAATATATGAAGTGTATTATGTTTTTCATGCAAATAAGTATCAAAAAATATAATATGTTGTGAAAGATGATTGAAGGAAGATTAAGGCATGTTTTTGCATATTTTACGCACGAAAACGATTTGCGATCCGAGGAACGTTGGCGGAGAGAAGACCTTGCTGAATTCCTTCAAAACTTGCGTGAATTGCTCTCAAAAAATTGTGTGATGTGTGTGTTTGTGTGCTGATGGAGAAACCCTAGGTCTCTTGAAGAGTGGGCATGAGTTTTGAGGTTTTTGGTTAGGTTTTTGGGGCCTTGTTTGACATAAAATAGTTGATACAAGTTTATGCTCATTAATCATAGTATAATAGGCCCATTAGATAGTAATTAAAATATTTTATTTCGGATACTTTTCGAAAATATTAATCGAGTTCCCAAAAAGTCCTTATTCTTGTCAAAAATTGAATACCGGTTGATAGATGTTGTTTTTACGTTTTTTCTTGCATTAGTTTTGTGTGTGTTTGCATTGTGTGCACGTGCATTTCATATATATTTTGTTTTTAGAATTAGCATATGCATATGACCGTGTCTCACTCGTACGTGATGAATTTGCAGGTAAAATGGCCGGAGAGCTGAAATCGGGAGAGAAATACACAAACCACGTGAGAAGGAGAGAAACTTGGTAGAAAGATCGGCGCTCGGTCGGTAGAATCTTACCGCTTGAACGCGAGGAGAGATTTCCGGAATTGTTGACAGAAGAGTTGACGCCCGAGCGGTAGGATCTTATCGCTCGAGCGCGAGATATGCCTTTCAAAGACTAAAGTACAGAAAACTCGGCGCTCGGGCGGTATAATCTTACCGCTCGAGCGTGAGTACCGCACATTTGAGAGAAAATTACAGAGGAGTTGGCGCTCGGGCGGTAGAATCTTACCGCCCAAGCGGTACTCAGTTTGGAAAAAATTATTGAAAATGATTCATTGCCTTCCGAGGGATGTTGCCAAGTGGTGGCTGCAAAAGGAACCTTAAGGCACGAAAACAAGACACTTTTTCAGCAGCAACAAAGTTTTGAAGGAAAAAAAATCTTGGAGTTGAAGATTTCAAGACTTTCGGACAACGTTCTTCGATTTTTCGTCACGTCTAGTGTTTCTAGTTTATTTTCTCTTGTTTAAATATTGTTTTGCTTAGTTTGATCATGAATTCTAGTAACTAATTTTCATTATTTTTTGGGATTTAAAGGGATCCTACCCCGAAACCGAGTTTATTTAATTCATCTATCGAATTTTGATTTATTCTTGATTGTGTTATTATTTTCATTGTGTTGTTGAACCGTAGCTAACTTTAATAACGATTTAATATTGCGAGTGAGTTCGAGAGAATAGCCCGTTGTAGGAACGAGTAGCATAATCCGTGGATTTACAATTTATAGAGAAATATGAAGTCGGATACACGTCGATAGTCATATCCCAGTAGGTCGAAAGCTAGGGGATTTCATAAAACGACATGCAATTCACATTTGATAAATAATTAAAGAGATTTAATTACTTAACTGCGTAGAATTAGTTTGGCATAACTCGAAAGGACATGTTTAATTGGATAGAAAATCCAGTCGAAAGCGTAAATTATTGTCGAACGAATTAAGTAAATTAGCGAGGGGTAGGTGAACCTAGATTTCCAACAAATTCATTTCTCATTGAATCTTTAAACAACCATTTTAGCTTATTTATTTCCTTGTTTAATTTTCGAATCATTTTGTTGAGTTTTTATTTAATCATTATAGTAGTAAACAATCATCCAAATTATTGTTACTAAAGATTTAATAACTGAGAATAACAATTGCGAAATACAGACTCTAGAGGAACAATACTCGTAGAGGAACAATACTCGTACTCTCACATACTATATTATTACTTGAAATCGTGCACTTGCGATTATTTCGAGCTTGAATATTATTAATTTTTACTAAGGATTTTACAGTGCAAGTTTTGCTCGATCACCGGTTTAAAATACGACTCGGTGCGTAAAATCATCTCAAAAAGCATCAATTTTGAAAATACCATTTAGATTTTAACATATTTTAAATAATTAAAAATAATCATTTAATAAAATATTTTTTTTCCCTTCGTGGTCCCATGTCTTCGTTCCTCGATCGTATCTCGAATAACCTTTAAAACACATCTTTGATAGTAATGTTACCACGGATAAGCTTACCCTTACCCACAGTTTTACCTTTAGAGTTGTCTCCAAAACTGATGTTTTGACCAGTGTATTTGATCAGTTGGGATAGCAATTTTGTATCCCCTGTCATATGTCGCGAGTATCCACTGTCCAAATACCATATTGATTCTTTGTTTGTACCTGTCACCTGCAATCACCCACAATGAATAATTTTGTTACCCATATCTATTTGGGTCCTGAACCGATTAGTCCTTTAGGAACTTAGACTTGGATTAGTCTATCTGCCTTTTCAGTTACTGTGTTCCGAATGGTTTTTCCCGGCTTGTGTGTGCTTGGTGTGTTGTGTGCAGATGAAGCAATATGTGCTTTAGCCTTGTTCAACTGGTTGTTCAGCTGATATCTTTTCTGAACTGGCTTGCAGTTATGATAATTGGAATATTCATTTTGAGAGTTATTGCTGAACCTTTTAGGTGACCAGCTTCGTGAAACATTTGAAGTTTTAGGACTATAACCAATTCCATACCTTTTAGCTTTGTTTTTATTTTCAATAAGCTGCTCAATTGGTCTAGTCGGCTCAGGTTGTTCTTCTACCACAACTAATTTGACTAAGTGAATGTATTTCCCTTTGCATGTGTTCAGTTTTGGCTGAGTATCACTGGTAGAAGTTTCATCTTGGTTGCTAAAACCTAAAACAGTTTTATCAGTAACTGATTTTTGCATATATTGCATTTCAGTTAGTGCAACTGATGATTTCTTCCATTATTGAATAAGCTCAGTTTGCTTTGAATTCTCAAGCGTTAACTACTGAATCATAGATTGATTCTTGCTTCTTTCAACATTCATCTCAGCAATCTCTCGTTTAAGACTCAACAGTTCAGCTGATTCATCAGTTTCAGTTTTATTGTCATTGGGATGAGTTTGTTTTGCTTTGGCTTTCTCAAAAGAGAGAGCAAGCTTGTGATACTCGTTGACATGTCATGTAATGTAGAAATAAGTTCATCACGTGTAAAGTCAGTTGAACTAAAATCAAATACATGTTCACTGGTTGATTCTAGTTCTGTGTCATCAGCCAACAGACACTTGACTTCCTCATCATCGCTGGAGCTGCTCAAGCTCTTAGATTCTGATTCATCACTGTCAATTTTTGTCCATTTGGACTTACTTTCCTCAGCTAGAAGCATTTCATGTTTCTTTCTGAATGATTTCTTATCATCCTTAGCTTTTCTCTTGTGCTCAAATGATTTCTTTCCCTTTTCAGCTGAGCCTCGACTATCCTTCTTTGTCTTAGGACAGTCAGCAATAAAGTGTCCAGTTTTTCCACAGTTGTAGCAAGCATTTGGTTCTTCTTTGGTGTTATTTATCTGATATTGTCTTTGAAACAAGCCTTGATTTATTCTCATGAATCTTCCAAATTTTTTGACAAATAATGACATTGCGTCATTGCTTAACTGATCAGCAGTTTTCTCAACTGAACCAGTTTGTTCCAGTTTTATAACACTAAGAGCTGTTGTTGCTGTTGGTGTAGAAGGTTCTCCTTCTCTTATTTGCAACTCAAACTCATAGGCCTTCAGATCAGCAAATAGATCATGTAGTTCGACCTTATTTAGATCCTTTGATTCTCTCATTGCCATTTTCTTAACATCTCATTCTTTGAGAAGACCTCTGACTACCTTCATCATGATTTCTTTGTTTGAATACACCTTTCCAAGTGCATTCAGCTCGTTTATTATGCCGCTGATTCTTTCATCATATTCGTGCATCGACTCTCCAGTCTTCATCTTGATGTTATCGAACTTTTGAGATCCTAGAGAGAATCGGGACACTCGCATACAGAGTTGCTTTACCCCCGAATCTTGCGGGAGTTCATAATGTGTTCCACGTCTCTATGCTGCGTAAGTACATGTCGAACCCTTCACATGTGCTTAACTATGAGCCACTTCAGCTGACACCGCACTTATCATTCGAGGAGAGGCCGACTCAGATCTTGGACAGGCAGGAGAAGAGACTCCGGAATAAAGTGATCCAGATGGTCAAAGTCAAGTGGCTTAATCATTCCGAGGAGGAGGCCACGTGGGAGACAGAGACCGAGATGAGGAGTCGCTACCCGGAGTTCTTCGGTACGTTATAATTTCGAGGACGAAATTTTATTTAAGGGGGGGAGAGTTGTAAGGTCCAGGAATTTAATTCCCGTAACCTAAGTGCATGCAATCTAGTATTTTTATTTTACTTATATGTTTAATTATTTATATGCAATTTATGCATAATTCATGCATGATAGGATTTAATTCCTGAAATTTTAAAAGGTCACGTATTAGGGTTTCTAAGTGCATTTCACGTTCGAACGAGGATCAGAGATCGGAGAATGTTCAGGAAAATCATTTTTTTTTACACAAGTTATTTTTATAAATTAATTTAAAGCATTCTTAGAGTATTTGTCAAAAAATGGGAATTTTTGGGTATTTTTAACCGCAGAATTTTTATTTTTAAGGTACGCAAATTTTATCAAAACGGGAGACTTTTTAAGGGTCCGGCTATTATTTTCAAAATCTTTCCAACACAAAATATTGTTCGGGAGTGTATTTGAATTTAACGGGCCAACTTTTAAACTCATTAGGCTTAAATATTATTTTAAACCCTGAATTAGCAAGGTTAGACCCCATTAATCTTTTAATTAGTATGACATTTAAATCTATTCAATCCTTTTACCTCCCGTAACCCCCATGACCGATATTCATCTATTTCTTTCAACACACACCCCTCGTTTTCAACACCCAGCAGCTGGAAGCATTCGGTGTTTGGCTTGTTGTGCAATAGAATTTCTTAGGATCTCCATTGCACCGTTCTTGTTCTTCCACTCATCAGGCATGCATTGTATCATTGTTTCTGCATCATTCATGTCTTATCCTGCTGTGTGTATGCATTTGTATGAGAATTTACGATCTAGCTTAGGACACGCAGGATTTTCGGTTTGCATGATTTTACTTCTTCTTCTTTGTAATGCTACTCTCGGTTTCTGAAAAATCTGTGCAAGGGGCTACTGTGAGGTGATGACAAGGGGAGTTCATGCTGTGATTAAGGTGGTACGATGATGGGAATATAGGGAGGGCTCGGCTCTTAGTGATAAATCGTTGGGGTCGTGACCCTTTAACGGTTCGGAAAGGTTAGGAGCAAGGTTGATCTCGGTGATTCTTAGGGAGGGTAGTGGAGCCGTGCTGCATGTCCACTAGTTGGGGGCTTGGGGCGTGGTTGATTCTGTACAATTGGAGGTCCACAGACTTGTCTTGGTCATAGGATGGTTTAGTCTAAGGCTGGTCCAATCCGGAGTCGAGTTAGGAAGGAGATGTCCGAGCCTTATTGCGTCATGGTTGGAGGCTAGTGCGCTGGAGAATTCCAGCAGCTTTTGGGTTTGTTTTATGGGTCACGAGAGATCGTGAATTGCTGGTTTTAAGGCTGGACATGGGTTGGGAGGAGGTGGACCGAAGTATTACAAGGGTGGGAGCCATGTGTGAGTTATGGGTTGCACAATCATAAAGGTAGGGCCGAGACTTTTGGGTAAATACTGGAATTTTCAGCCGTGGGAATTAGGGGGTTTGGTGATTATGTGTTAGGGTCTTTTAAGTGTTTTTAAAATATGATAATAAGTTGGGAAAGTTTTGGTTAAGTTTCGGTTCGATTCGTTTTAAAACTTGGACCGGTTAAGTTGTGAATTTGGCTCGAGTTTACGTCTAGGAATGTTTTTAAAAATGTTTTGGGATATTTTAAGGAGTTTGGTAACTTTTGGGTCAATTTTAGAGGTTCAGGTGTGAAACGATAATTTTTGGGTTTCCAGGGGCAAAATGGTCATTTTGCACCCGGGTAAGATTTTGGTCTTGGCAGCGCCCTGAGCACAAATATGTGATATTTTAAATGTTTATGCATCTTTGTTTACGGTTTTTACGCAATTATGATAAATACGTTGCATGCTTGGTTTAAAAGAAAAATTATGTATATGCAGGGACGGATCCAGGAATAAGAGTTGGGGGGGGCTTGAACTCAATATGATAAGTTATGACTGATGATCGTGTCTAGGAGAGCAACATGAAGGAATTTGGATATTGAGAAATGGAAGGCTTTCACTGGATTGATGCTGCACTGTAAGGACTGTAGGAATTTAAGTATCTTCACTAGCTTGACGATCTCTCTTCTTAAAAAAAGAGGATATCAATGCTTTTCCTTTCTTTGCAGCAGATTGATGTTCCATTTTGAAATAGTTCAAGTTATAATCCTAAAATAATTATCAACAAATAAACAAGTAATTGTCAATCAATAAATCAACAACAAACAATCAAGACTCAAGAATCAATTGGTCGTAAACAAATATTCAAACAACAACCAATTAATGACTCATCAAATTGACATATTAATTAAGGATTAAAAAAATCCGAATAACAAGAAATCTGCTATCACATGATAATCTAACTTTTAATTGAAAATTTTCGGAGAAAACTCAATTTTTATTTATCATCATAAATAATAAAATAACCATAATAATTTCAATTTCTACATCATATTTGTACAGAAGCAAATGATTTACTTCAAAAGCACATGATATTACTTCAAAAGCAAATAAAATAACCAAAGCAAATGATTTACTTCAAAAGCATAGGATTCAGTACAAAAATATAAAAAATTCCTTCAAAAATATTGACTTTAACCCACAGAAGCAGTCATTGAATCACATTTCACGAGAAATCCAAAGCCTGGCTAGAACAATTGTTCGATGCATTCTGTAATTTTAAATTGCATCTACTACGTCTACATCATCATTATTTAAAGCGATTTTGTAAAGGGGTGATCGGATTTCCACAGCACAAATTTAAATTGCATCCACTTCATCCAATTTATCTATAAATACACATACATGCCTCAGATTTCCACGGCACAGATTTTTCGTCCAAAATAAAAGGGTGATTGGCATTTCATCAAACAAGTCATGGTCAACAGAGAAAAAGACAACCAAGATGAAGAAACACAAATCACGCAGAGAGAAACCATCAAAAACAAAATCAAACACGTATAGCCGATTCTTACCTGGATTGTTGCCGTGCCGGATGAGTAATTCGATTTTTTGGTGAGTCCGATTGCGCCTTCTTTCTGCGCTAAAGGAGTTGGGAGAGATTTTGGAGCATTGAGGTGGGCCTAAATTGAGTAGAATAGAGGTGGGCCGAAATTGGGTTGGGCTGGGCTGTACTAGACTGGACTATTTTAACTAAGTATTAAAAAAAAAAGTGGGCTGGGCTATAGCCCAGTATAGCCATACAGTGCATCCGTCCCTGTGTATATGCATGTTTTTATTAAGTGATGAATATGATGACACGTTTTGAAGGAAGTGATTTAGTTGTGACTAACACGATGAGACGATGACATGTAAGGCCCGGACTCAGTGGGCGGGTAATGCCGTCGCTGATGATCCTCGCCGCCGGGTACCGCGGCTACACGTAGATGGATCCATCGACTGACATGATGATACGAAAGTCACAGCTAATGAACGGAATTCAAATTAAGATTTTAACACGTATATGCTGATACGATGATACATGCTATTACCATGTTTTGACAGGTCACGGTTACGCATACGATATGATAACATGATGAGACATGTTTTGACACGTTACGATTTTACACGACACGTTCATGTTCATGTTTTTAAGCTCATGAAATGTATGTTTATTATGCTATTTTTCACTGTTGTGTGCTACGTATATGTACTTGCTATTACTGGTACAGGTGTGTTGAGTCTTTAGACTCACTAGGCGTGTGTGATGCAGGTGAGCATTTTGATTAGGGAACCAGAGGTGCCGAAGACTGAGTAGGCAGGCGGCATGTGCGGTGATACGACCCGAGGACCATTATTTTTCCGCATATTGATTCATGTGTTTTGAGAGGAGTTACACATTTTTATATGTTGATGATTTTACGATTTTTACACGCTTACGTTTACGTTGATTTTGGATGACGTTAGTTATTTTTAAACTGCACTACTTTTATTGGCAAATAAACCCGATTATTTTAAATGTCATTTTGTAATTGCGAGATTTAAAAAAAAAAATATTCCGCACTTTTAAAAACGATAGACTTTACACTAAGTGTGAGCTTTGAAATCTTTTGAATATGAACAGAAAGTTTGTGAAGAGATTTCAGCAGAATAATAGCTTGGTTGATTGAACAATTATGTGTCTATGTTGTGTTTTCTCCGCTGCTGTTCTCGGCTATTTATAAGCTTTGCTTCAAACGGTAACCATGAATGCGACTTGAATCTTTATATCCGTCATTTGCCACGTCGACATTCTTCTGACAATAGTACACTGTATCATTGCTGAATTCGGCGATCCCACTACAAGTTGCATTCTGCCTTTTTACAATTTGTCGGTTGATAGCTACATTTCTTAACTGATAACGTGTACAACTGTTTTATCAGTTTTGTCAAAGCTCATAGGATAAGCTAATTGCTTTGAACTGATTGTAGTGTAACTGATCAGTTCCAACTGATCATCCAGTTGTCTACAATCTTCAGTTAGCTTAGTTTAGTTGTCGTTGATTTTCTGCGCGTTAATCTTCGGTTAGTCAACCAATAGTTTGTGTATTTTAGATCAGTTCCTTTCAGTCTTCTTGATCTGTTTGTTCAATATTTTACGCTCAATTTGTCAAACTACCGAAATTAAGTTTCCAACATATACAACTAGTCGTGAGTTCACATTTCCATGTGATTCAGAATAACATTTATTCTTGTTCGGGTTTACCCTAATTAACCCCATTTTTATCATCAACTCTTTGATCAAAAATGTCAAAACTCATTTCTGATTGCACCCATCGGATCATGGTAAGAGCGTCTAGTAGCATCGCCCCATAATCCACTAGGTATATCACTGATAGTGCCTGCAAGAATTTTTAGTCATGATTAGCGTACAGTACGGTCCCTTCAACACATATATATCGATCGAATCTGCAACCATTGGTATATCGAGAGTTGCATATAAATTCGATAACGATGTGATTTATCTTTGAGTAAGAGTGTCATGGTATGGGCAACTGAGGAAACACCTTTCCAAACTGCAGATGTCTTACTTTGACCAGATATTCTTTGCACTATTAACTCATCAGACCACATAGGATATCTTTACCCGTATGAAAATGGTGAATCCTCAATTAAAATGCATTTGCTCCTACGTATTTCGAAACTACACCATACCTCTCCACCTGATGACCCTCAATAGAGTCAGTAAACGGATCAAAATACATGCTAGTACATATAGCCCCTACATTGCCCTGGGTCAAAGGAATAATTGTGTACAACCATAACCACGGACTATTCCACTCGATAAGTGAGAACCACTTGGACAGTCCGATGGAGGATTGTTTAGTACATCATCATATGATCATCCATCTGTGTGAATAGACATCTTCATGCCCTTGCCAATGAAACATGACGTTTACATCACAGATGCTAGTCTTAAGCTCCAACGACCTTTATCCTTGTTTTAGTCGGCTGATTCGACTAAAAACCTGTTTAGAATATACGGTACTCTTCCTAATAAGTTTCATGATCTTATGTTGCGAGGCAGATCTCATGGTACCTCTTGTATATTCAAAAACTTTATCTATGCAGCTTGCATGAGCATACAAATAAAGTTTAATGTCATAATTGAATGAAATCGTAAAATATTATTAAAATAAAGATTGTTTTACATTAGAGTAAATAAAAGTCTGAGTCACAAGTTGGCTTGCTGGACATCTACTCTAACAAACTTATCAGACACTATGTTCGCTACATCGTCCGTACATACATGAAATTGACCTGCGCGAGTGCGATCTACCAATATTAATATATAGGATCTCATCAGAAATCCGAAGTTAAGTATGCTTGCATAAGAGCAGTACTAAGATGGATGACTTCCTGAAAAGTTCTCGTGATACACCTATTTTCGTCCCCCCGGGCGTAGCTGAGTTGGTATAGAGAGTTGGGACTATTATCTAGGTTCAAATCCACTTGGGTTCATTCCCTTGGATATTTGGCCTCCCCACTAAGAGGCTGCTCGGTCACTGCAGTTTTCCTCTTTTCCACGTGCTTAAGGCGGCAGTGGAGAGACACTTGGGGTGGGGATTCCACCTTTTTGGGACTATGAAATCGACCTGCACTACACAAAAATCAGAGAATAATTTGAAAAATAAAAACAAAATGTCGAGAATTTTACAGTACTGAGAAGAGGAGTGAATCGAGGCAAAGGCTGGTTAAGCTGAACCAGAGCGTAATGGGTATCGTTAGAAGAAAGATTGGGTAGGAGGAATGTAGATGAACTAATCATCACGGTAAGTTACTTTTAAAATTGTAACTTAGAAATGCATAACCAAAATTCATTCCAAATCTACTCGATCGAATCTCTCCCCCCAATTTCCTGTAAATTATTACATATGTATTTTCGATGCAATCCACATTATCGTATTGTTCGGTTTGAAAGTTTACAAATACATCAAAATTCAGAACTAGGTTTATGTAATATTCGATATAAAATAAGTTTCAATAAATAGGTCTACGGCGACAAGGGTCAAACCTCACGGGGATAAGATGCAATTATATAGTAAAGGTAAAGCAAAAAATAATAGAGGACTAACTAAACATATGATACATAAACTTGCAGGTTAACAAAAACTGGATATTGGCCTCTGTACAGTATATTCTTCTACATGAAGTAGCTAAGCGACGTCTTCTTTCTTGATCCGCCTTCTCCATAGAGTTCGTTCCATTGGAGAAGCTCGTTCGTGTTCTGTGATTCTGATGATACACTTGCACAGACCTGTTGGTTTTTTATGCAAAGCAAAGTTGTTTTATAACCCGGGGGGGGCGACATTTGAAACTCGGAAGGATGGATAGACAAAAAAAACACACCTGTTCGTGTGCATATCTGAAGTCCTCCATACTCAGGGGCCGTATATCAGCACTGCTATATAATGCAGGTAAAGGTCTCATCTCTGCTTCTGCCAACACTTTCTCCTATAAATTTGTAGCACATTATATATCAGTATAAAATGCTTTACTTACGTGGGTAGAAATAGCATGATAGTGCCCAGCAACTGCTACAAGACAGCAAAATTCTGGATATACCATCACCACACACACACAAACACACATATATATATGCTCAAATATACAAACCTTTTTCTCCTTCTCCAAAATTTCTCTTATAGGACGATGTGCAGCTGTCACGCAGAGATTCTGGAAAAGAGGAAAACTTGTTTATAATTTAAACCAGATCTATGTCAATGGCTAGAATCCCACACAGAAAATGAAACTCAGTTGAGATGACAAATAAAATGCAAAAATTTCATGAAACATCCTACACAAACCTTTAGATCACTTCCCGAATACCCATCCGTCATGCTAGCAATAGCTTGGATATCAATTGAAGGAACCAATTCTTCCTTGGCTAACATCACTCTCAATATTTTCTCTCTGTTTTGAGCATCTGGCAAGTTGACCATCAGCCTGCGCCAAATATAAATAATAGTATTTTAGATTTGTGGTCTGCTCACATGCATTAAAAGTTTTTTTTTTCTAGTAAAAAAATCAAAAGTTACTAGGTTTCGCAACAATAGACCTCCGTGGAAGCCTCCTAATAACAGCCTCATCAAGATCAAAAGGTCTGTTTGTAGCTGCAAGTACTAGCACACGCTCCTTATCCTTGGTACGCAAGCCATCCCAGTTCACCATAAATTCATTCTTCATTTTGCGCATTGCTTCATGCTCACCAGGGTTTTCCCGTCTCCCTAGCATGCTATCAACCTATGGCAACAAAGGTAAAAAAATGAAGGAATAGAAGAATGCCAAGAAGAAAAAACAAGAGGATTATCGGAATAGTACACCAACCTCGTCAACAAAAACAACACTAGGGGCAATTTTGCTAGCCAAAGTGAAGACTGCTTTCACATATTTTTCTCCTTCACCAAACCACTATTTGAACAAAATAGGACTTGTTAATTTTTAAACACCAAAAGAACTGTGCAATAATGATACCACTTGAGGGCTAATCAAGTAGTTTACTTTTGATGTGATGCTTGACATTGATATGTTGATGAAGTTTGCACCAGCTTCAGTCGCAACAGCTTTTGCAAGCATAGTTTTGCCGGTACCAGGAGGTCCAAATAGCAATATTCCCTTACATGGCTGCCACGAGCCGCAAAGTCGGTAAGAAGAAACCAAATAGATGACCTATCCTACTACAATACATCTATAAATGATGACTGATTTTACTTCTAAAGATGAACAACTTCCAAAATCCACTTACCTTCGTTAGCTGCCCTTTGCTGAACAATTCGGGCCTTTGCAGTGGTAGCATCACCAGTTCCTTCAAAGTCTCCTTCACATTTTCCAAAGCACCAACGTCATCAAAAGTAACTCCTATATCACTGGGCGGAATAACCTCACCAAGGAGCCTTTTCTCAAATTCATTTTCTGTAACCACATCCTGAAATTCAAGCAGAGTCATTCTCTTACACCGGGTTGCATGAAATATTGGGAAACCACGAAGCAAACTTAACTACAAGGAACAGAGACATTAATTCACCTTGAGAGATTTCTTCAAACTCTTGTTTTCATTTTGCAGTCCCTGCAGAATGTTGAGCCCATAACTGATACTGCAAGACAAGGCCAGAAGGGAAAACCATAAGAATGTAAACCAGGACGAGATAGTCATTTTTGCTATGCTGCATCTCCAGTTATCTTGTAGTCTCAATCTGTGGATAGTGTTGGAAAAATATACAAATAAAGTTTACCTCTGACTTGAAATGACAAGTTTCGACTCTTTGCTTGATGCCTCTGAACAATGCATAAAGTGATGGCTTAGAGCCCAGCCAACAATTTTTTCAACACCTGTCACCACGAGGATAACAACATTACCTATTGATTCAAGTACATAGTATCTATTTGAAGCTTTTGAATCGTGTAAATAGACTAACTTTCAGTAGTCAAAGCTTGGTCTTTGATACATAAAGTTTCCAGATCAGGGCAATAGAGGCCAATTCGATTTAGAACCTGAAATTCATATGAATACGTAGAAAGAAAATGTGTAAAATCATTAAAAGATAAAAACCATACAATAAATATTTGAGTTAAACCAGTGAGAAAAGTTTGGAAAAAATAGTTCATGACATTTCCATTCTACATTTAAGAATAATGCGTCATTATCACACTTTCTCCCTACTGGTGATCAATTTAATGTAGCTTTCCAAGGAACTGACCAAATATAATCCCCTCGTCACTGCTGGAAAAAAATTCACATGATGGAGCCACCATATCCTAGCAAATCAAGTAAACTAGATGCAATTTCGTATATTCTTGATACATTGCACGAAGTAGGTGCAGCTAGAAGAAAGAGTCTATCAGCATTTAGCTCCTACAAACTCTCAAAGGATTCCAAGCAATTGGAAATGTAAACACAGGTCGGTTGACAGATGAGACTGACCGAGTGAATGCTAGCAATGTTCGACTGCGATTTCATTGTTTCAACATCACGATCCAGGTGTTGTTTCCAGTCCGATAGAACTTTTTCGTCCTGTAAAAGTTAAACAACCTTTACAGCCTGTTTCCTTACTAAAATAAAATATAAACAGCCACAATAGTATAAATCAACTTTTTTTTACCTGAGGAACCTGTACAGTCACTTTGTTCGGGAAAAGACGGCTAAGCTGCTTCATTGTTTTTGGAGTTTCTTTAGTTCTATCATTCAATCTACCAAAATTATCCTTGAAAAGAAAATGAAGTGTAACCATAGTTTAGATAGTCTGCATGAACAAGAACAGGAGAGTGCGTATGTATGCATGCACAAATATCACCAATGGGCAATGACAAGTATACATGAATCCACCGAAGAGTCTTTTCAGCATTCTCAATTAGTAGAGTTCCCCCACCCCTTGAATCATTTGAAATGAACAAAAATTGTTGTAGCGCAAATTAGAACAAAGAAGTTTCAGGTAAATAATAACAAACGAATCACTTACAAACTAATAAAAAACAGGAAAGAGGATAAATAAAGATGTTATTTGACATACCGGGAAGGTAAGGTCAAGCAGTGCAGTTTGGTTACTCCCAAATTTTGTGAACAATAATCCACCAGGATGAGACTGGATGCAGGAAGCATGAGTGGTGTAAGTCCTATAATATGCAGGGAAAAGTGGATAAGAAAAATAACACTAAACTAACCTTCTCTTTCCGGTTGTCTGTCTGAGTATGGGAAGCTATTACAACAACATTCTCGGGTAAATTTTCAAGCTTATTTTTAAAAGCCGCATATGCTTCAGCATTTCCCACCAAGGATTTCTCCATGTCTTTCACAAACAAAACTAATGGGCAAGTCTTACTTTCTAGGGAAGCAACCTACAAAAATTACAATATTTACCTCAGGTAGAACAGAAATACAAAGCATGACAGAAATTATTCTTAGAAATAGCAAACATAATTATAGTTAAGGTAATCACCTCAAACAGTTCATTGATAACAAGCTTGTCTATGTCATCAGCATTAGAACTATCAAGACGTAACGAGTCAGCTGCATAGAAAGAAAACGACCACCACTGTATTAAGGAAGATTATATTTGATCACAGGTATTAAATGAAGGAAAATTGACAGATAGGAAACATTTACCAGCACAAAAAAACCCATGCTCTATTTCACAGATTCCCCCAAGATCAGTACCGTCTGGAACTGTCCTGTCAAATCTAACTCCGATTTTAGAAGAATCATTTTTCTCAAAAGCAAGCACCACCTTGCCTCTGTAACCATATGTTGGACCCCTGCACATAAAACAAATTACAACACCACCACCTACGTAAGAAAAGAATGAATCCGAAGACAGATAATACGTTATCAAGTCCCAGAAATGGGTATGTTTTTTATCCTCATTCTTAGTTCTGTATCAAAACAAGTGTATAACATGTTGATTATTGTAAATTTAAAAACTAGGGAAAGTATAACACAGAAGAAACATAAGAACTTCCTGGTCATCATGAGGATTAATAAGCATAATTCCCCATAAAACAAGCACACAAAAACGCAACTGAGAGCCTGAAAGTACACGGTAGAAACTGTACTTTGTGTTAAAAAAGACTTAAAAGAAACGACAAGCGTACAGGGCACCTTTATGTCTATCTCCATTCTCCGTCCTAACCAGTAAACACCTAGCCAAATCAGACCATCAATGCTCCTAGACCATCAGTGCTCCTACAGAATGTTTTGGCGTGCCTACCAACACTAACCCGTGAACACAGCAGTTTTGTTGTTATCAGGAAATCAACATTAGTTAATGGTCAACTCTATCAATAAACATAAGTGTAGACAAAGAATCAGGAAAACCATCCAAAACTTGTTATCTAGGAAACTAAATCAACTCGGTAGGACAATTACCTTATTGGAGTTTGAGTAGGAGAAAACCCAGATGGTAACAAACCCACATACTTCACTCGGTCACCTGCCGAAAAAACAAAGAATTTCAACCAACAAAGAACATGCTATCAACGCAAAATAGAGCATATCAACAAGAAAATATTTGAATTTCAAAAAAAAACACGAAAATATGAGTTTACCATTTTTGAAAACATAGTTTTTCGATGAAGCAGTAGATGCTTCCTGCTTAGGCTGGGCTTGGGAGCTTATAGCAGAACCACCAGTTTTGTCAGCCTCTACACTTGAGGCAGGTTTCTTTAGCTGCAATGTAGCAGCTGCGGCCCGTTTAGTAAATACACTTGTTCTCTCAGGCTTTGATGTTTCTTTTACAGAATCAGGTTCCTTTGATATTGTCCCCTGCATTATAACTTTCAATCATTATACACCACATGATTTTAGATGCTTAATGAACCACTTCATCAAGGAAACCAGGAACACATTAAAGAAAAGACGGCGGGGAAGCTTACACCAGGCAGTATAATAGAATCAACAACAAGGATTCTTGCGCTAAAATATTTTGCAAGTGCCTTAGTCAAGGTTTCCTGATATATCTCCGAACCTAAAGAGAAAAAGACTAAGAAGGAAGAAGAAGAAATATCAATAACACAACAAAACAAAAAAGGGAAGAGCAATCACCTGCAGGTCCAGACAACAAAATTCTCGGACACAAGGTAGGGAGAGCTGAAATATATTTTGCAAATTTGTGACACTTGAAATGTATGAACGTTGACGCAATAAGAACATTCTTCGTTGTTTCACTGTCGAGACAAGGAAAAAATTGCAAAAAAAACCACTTCAAGTAAGAAAGAGCAAACAACACACAGATAATGGTTAATCACATGAAAACAAAAGAAACAGTCAGCAAACAACACACACAGATAATGGTTAATCACATGAAAACAAAAGAAACAGTCAATAGCTCAAGTCCATTAACAGACAGAGTATTGAATGCAGAGGATTGGTAAGTACATAAAACCATCGTTTCATGCACACAGATAAGAACGAACAATGTGCACCAAATACAGGAATAAATGCCTATTTATAAATCAATACATACAAACACCAAGGGTATATTTATCAAAGTTCAGTTCAATACCACAATAAAACAAAGAAATGCTTTTGATTGAGATTAACAAGATCGTACTGGATATAACAATGTTCGAGCACACAACAATGCGTTTTTTACTTGACTTCCAACATAGAACATATGCTTCAGTCTTTCTAACGGCAAGTAGTTAAATGACATATTCGACATATATTTGGACACATTTCAATAATTATTGTCGCTATATTGATAGAGGTTAATAGTAAAGGGAAGTGAACCTAATGAAAGACGTACATAGACGCCGATGCCTACAACAAAATTTGAGTATTTTACCTCAGATAATATGGAAAGTTTTCAAATGAAATGTCACCATTTTTGCAATCAAGTAGTCCTTGTTGTAAACCATCTTTAAATGCCTGGTGCCTTAATGAAACAGAAACATCTGATTCCTTTCGCTGATCTTTGAATGCCCTATGCTCATCAAGGATTTTAGATATGTTGCGACTTAAATCAAACCCATGAGATGTAGAACCAGCTAGAACCTGCAAAAATGGCCTCAAGTCATTGCTTTCCGCAACAATCTTCCCACTGTCTGCATCAACATTTGAATTTTCATTGGCAACATCAGGAGATGGAGCAACAGTCTTTCCAAGAATTGATAGAGGAATGTCATCCTCTTGATCAGAGGTATCCTTCATTTCAGCATCCTCCACATGGCTGTCTAACTCTTCGCACGCAGAAGGTAATGCTGGCAATTCAGAACAGTGTCGTGTGTCTTCATCATTTTGAGATGGAGGAAGAAGGGATAATTCTTTAGTAAGATTGGATAGTGATGCAAGCGTTGAGGCAACAGTACAACGGTCTTCTGATCTTACTTCAGTATGTAATCCTTTTACTGGTTCATTATCACGTTCTAACAAGACTGAATGTTGCACACCAACTGTAGCATCACCGTTATTGATGAGTTGTTGAAAAATCTGAAAGTTCGTCAAGGAAACACACTATTGTCTGATACAATTTGAAGAGGTATACCTTTCAAGTTTATCCATGTGAAGTAAACTAGAAAACAAGGATGACTCAAATAACTATAAACAAAAAAATATGACTCACAAAAACAAAGGTAAAAACAATAATACTAGCAATGCTTCTGTGACAAGGATACATAAGCATGTTTACCAGACGAGTTAAAAACCACTTCATCTCCTTCATTTAGATGAATACTCGAATCTTTGGAATAAACCTTTCCATTCACTTGGACAGCCCCTTCATTCCCTGTTATTTCAAGCAATGTAACTGATACTCCTCCCTGGAGATAACAACAAAGTGAGGCCCGAATAGAAAAAGTAATGATATCAATGAATATCTGAAATCTAGAATCATTGCAGCAAGATGCGAAAAAAAAATCAACATTTACCTCAGACTCAATGTGCTTCAGACTACAAAGGGATTTACTAACTTCGGCATCTCCCACACACAAGTCGCACTGATGACCTTGACCAACAGTGAATGTGGGGCGATGCATGACAATATGTGGACTCTGCAGCACATGGACACAGTTAACGGGCATGGAGATAGACAGGTTAATAAACAGCTCTCAAAGACAAAAGCAAAAGTGGACATGGTACACATACTAACAAATCAATCTAAATCTCAAATAATACACTTTTCAAGACAAAATAATGTATTTTCCAACACTACTTATAGAGCTATTAGGCTTGAAAAACTACATCCCAAATTAATCAACAATATTGGTCAAACATTTTCCGTAATATCAAAGACTTCAAGCAACTAGTCGCAGCAGATACATCGTAATAGTTATGAACCGTATGGTGCCACCATAAACCTATGGATAGATAGGCATGACCTCATAATATTGTAGGCGAACTCTGGGACGGACGCACACAGAATGCCCAATCTACTCCTTTCGATAGAAGCACACTGCACACTCATATTTGTAGCTTGAATAGCATGAACACAAACTTAAACAGTAAATTTATGCCAACAAAAGAACAATTTGTTACACACCAACGATATCTAAATTTTGCAAAATCTCTTCAAAGTTCAAATTCTCCCACTTCTCCCTTGACCTTAGTTTATTTAATTGTAGTAGGCTTTGGGCATTTTAAGGAAAATTAACTTCTCGGGGAGATAAAACATATTCTGAAATGACAACAATGTCATTGAGTCAATGATGAACCACCAAAAAAAACCAGCCAAAGCTACAAAATTTACCCTACTGACAGTGCACATTTAAGCAGTCACAGTAACGAAATGATTTTTGTCGCAGTCACATAAAATATTCTACAAGTATCTCTGATTCTCTAGTTTAAGGACTTAAACGCTTTATAAAGATAACCTTATGCATTCTATACCTTTTTAAACAAATAAAACATGAAATAGAATAAAATAACATAAGCCTACCTGGGAGCACTGGGAAAGAAGTTTTCCCCATGCAACCCCTATGTTATATTTAACTTGCCGTTTCTTCCCTCGATTCACTAACAGTCCACTGGGTTTCCCATTTTCCAAATCCATTGAAGAATTACCTGCATCAACCCAAAAATATCAACAAATAAAAAATTCAAGAAGTTAGAAGAAGAAGATAAGCAACACAATTTTTTTATCACTCTTTAAACCCATTTCTCATTTCCTAGAATAGAACCAATATTACAATCTTAGTCTCATTCTAATTTTCCAAATTTATTAATTTAAATTTAACTTTTAATTTGCTCCCTAAAAAAATGTGTTTTATCAATGTACACAACAGAATGCATAATATTTTAAAATTTTCGAATAAATCACACATTATCATTATTTATAAAACCATCATATTAAACATATATTTACATGATGAAACCTTTCATTTGGACATGCCCAGAAAAGCTCAAAACATAATTCAGAAACTACCTTTGCATCACATAAATTAATCGACAGAAATATTTATCCAAATCACTTGTGCCCAAAACATAAAAAATGAAACCAAACATTGAGCAAGAATTTGCAAAAGATCCTCGGGAAACAAGAATTTGATGAAATCAAAACACACGCAGGTTACAAGATCGATAATCATAATCGAAGAAACAAAAGTCTCACCTTCCACCGCCACTCCTGGCTGTTTCGTTACCGCTATAGCATCCGATTGCTTTACGCTGCCACTGTTGGCCAGATCAGCCGATCCAGCCTCATCTATAGTCAATTCTTTTGTGACCACCGCTTCACCTACCACTTCGTTCGCAGACGGAGAATCGTTCGTCGACGAGGAAGACACCTCTGACGCCTGTACACGACAAAACCCCAAAATTCAAAACCACCGCGAACCAAAAACAGTAACAAAAACCCAATTCAGCATTCCACCCAAACCCACAAGCTAAAAAAATCCAAACAATAAAACCCAAACCTTGGATCGCTTCCCGTTAGGCAGCGAAGACGATGGAGAAGAAAGGGGACGCTTAGAAGAAGAGCTCCGCCTCGTCTCAACCATGTTTCTGATATAATCTTACAAAAAAAGCACAAAGAATCACAGTTCCCAGACAGAAAACCCAATCAAGAACGCAACCGAACCAATATGAAAAGGTATTCCGATAAATATGATTGTGTATATAAATAAATCTATTATTCTTTAGCCCGAAAGACAGGATATGGTATGCAGCGGAGAGGAAGAAGGAATCAACAGCAGGAGGTTGGGTCATATATATAGACAGAGCTTTGACCTTTGGCTTTTGGGCACATATTTTTTTATTTTTGGTAGTTCTGGTGGATAAGCGGACTCCAGTGGCAATGCGCTTTTGTTTGCTCGAGCGAGACTACGCGATTTTCCTAATTTTCCTCATCAACTTTATTATTTTAAACAATGTAAGCATTTTGATAGGTAATTTTTCCCCTTTTATGTATTAGTATGGAGTGTGCAATATGATTATCTTTTATATCGAAATGTTATAGAAACAAATCCTGTAAAATTAAGTAAGCGATTTGGTGAGGATGTACGGATTGGATTTTTGGAGAAACTTATCGAGAGATAATTTGATTTGGTAGTTCTATTTAACTTCTTCAAGATAATTTTTTGATTGAGGATTATCGCTAAGACCTTAATTCAGAAATATAAGTGAAGAAATATTCGACGCGAATGAGATGTATTTGAACTTAAATAGTTTAAATTTTTTTTGCTCAAATTCGAATTGAGCTCGAAAGCTTTGACCATGTTCGCAGACTTCTCGAGCTATTGCTTAAAAGACTTGAAATATATGTATTTGCTATAAATTTATATTATTTATACTATTAATTAAATTTAAACATCGTAGAGTAGCTAACTTTTACTATGTTAGTGAAGCTATTTTAGAATATATATCTTTTAGTCATCTAACTCCGTATAGATCTTATTTTGCATCACAAAAATTTTTATGAAACGGTGTCACGTGTCAATTTTGTGAGACAGATCTTCTATTTGAGTCACCAATGAAAAAATATTATATTTTATGTCAAAATTATTACTTAGTATTGTAAATATGGCCAGAGTTGACTCATCTTACGAATAAATATCTGTGAAACCGTATCATAATTTATCTTTCATCATATCTTCTTTCTTATTATTTCATTGTCAAAAAATAATAACTTTCATTTTTTATTTTTTTTTTAAAAAAACATATTTCTTTCTTAATCTTGAATTATTTTATAAAATATTAAAAATCTGAGTGGCTCATGAAATATTAGCAAAAGAATTTGAGCTCAAGTTAGACTCGAATTTTTGTTGAACATATTCGAGTTTGGCTCAAATTCTATAATTTCAAATACATGTCAAATATTTTCCAAGTCAATCTGATTTTAATTTATATATTATCAAAGACAAATGTGAATTATCAAGAGAAAGGTCTACATATTGAAGGGATTTTGACTACGACAAATTTGAAGATAAGTGGTATTCTGCTATGATCAAACGCTTATCACTAAACCAAAAGCTATAATTGCTAACAAACTCACAACTTTATTTTCTCATACTTATGACAGTGCAGAGCCCCGCGACAGGTGGACATGAGGGGTTGTATCGTAGTAGGCGCCAAATGGGCTGGGCTGTTAGGTCCGTGGATCTGAGAGCGGCTTTAGGGTCATGCCTCACTGCTAATGTTGTTTCAGTCCCTCAAAATAGGTCTTACCCATACCCACCCCTAGTGTTATTCTCAGTAAGGACAGTCTTATCTATTAAGATCTGACGTCCTCTTTTTATGGCCTACCTATCCAATTAGATCAAACAACGGAATGTCAGCAGCATGATGCACATGAGCGTTTCTCAAGAGGTAACTCATCTCTGCACTTCTCTCACCCTTGCATATAACCTAACAATCCTTCCCCAAAAATATATAAATATTCTTCTTGGTATATTCGAACTCATGACTTCTTTCTGATAGTAGTTATTAGGATTGAGCATTTACCAATATACGAAAGTTATAGTTGTTAGCCAAGACGCAGCTTTATTTCCTTATACTTTTTGTAGAGCAAAGCCTTGCTATAGGTGAACGTGAGAGGCTGCACCGATATGGGTGCCGATGGGTCGAGGTGGTAGGCCCGTGAATCTGAGAAGGGCTTTGGGGTCGTGCAGCACTGCAGGTGTTGTCTCACTCCCTTGAGATCAGTCTTACGCTTGTCCTGTCGTTGGTTTTATCCCCAAAAGAGATAGTCTTACTTATTAAGATATTACATCCCTCTCTTTACGACCACTTAGTCAACCAGATAAAATGACACAGTGTCAGCAACATGACGCACATGAGCCTCTTCCAGGAGGTCACCATCACATTACTTCTCTCACTTGATATGAATACTTGTACACTTGAAAAGCAAACATGATTTGGATGTAATCATGCCCACAATTCAATAAAACAAAAATGATTCTCATATGTTTTTATCCCGATCTTTTAAACAAGTAATTTGAGCAATTCACCCCTAAATTATGAAGTTTAGTAACAAATAAGATTAGAATAAACAACTAAATTCAAGTGAACATTCAACGAACTTGTCTTTAACAATCCGCATGAAGAACGATTGATAAATGCCACAAAGATTAAAATTTGATTAATATGAATTTTGAAAAATAAAAAGCAAAGATTTTTGGTTTGAGAGACAAGCTCACAAAACTATCAGTAGTCTTCAATAATTGTGTAAAAGTGTTTGTTTACATGTTTAATAAATCAAAATATAACAATATTTAAGTTTCCAAACAATATAGGACTCTAAAATAGGAACATTAGTCTTTTCTACGTGTCATCACGCACTGGAGCATGGCGAAATCATGTTGGAGCATGCAAGATATTGAATTTTTGTACTTTTCACCGAGCAGGATGCGGTGGGGCGTGCTGAGGAGCATTGTTGTTGCGCGCTGGGGCGCGGGTGACTGCTGTCTTCTTGGTCTTTTGACACTTGAATGATATTTCAATTACCTCCAATTGGTTTCCATGCTCCCTGAACCCTTTGAGCTTTGACAACATGTTAGTAGGCACTTCTTGGTAGCTCATCATGAGTCCTTGAAGTGCTTCTTAAACTTCTTGCTTCGCCCTCTCATGAATTCTCTTTTCGGAAAATCTAGCGAGTCTCATGCTTTCTTAGGACCTTGCTCACTTTGAGGGTCATCCATGACCGCATCGTCTTCCTCTTCTTGAAAAAAATTTGTCCTCAAATCTTGTTCATCTCCTACATCAAACAACGAAAAATTACTAATATTAAAAGTGAAACTTAAATCATACTCACCTGGTAAGTCCAGTAGGTATGCATTGTCATTGATCTTCTCAATCACTTGGAATGGTCCATCACCCTTTGGTAAGAGTTTTGAACGCTCCTTGAAGAGAAAACTCTCCTTCCTTAATTACAACCACACCCAATTCCCCTGTTTGAAAATCACCTTCTTCTCCCTCTTATAGACTTGCTTCGTGTATTGCAAGTTCTCTTTTCAGTGTTGGCATTTACTCTCTCGTGAAAACTTCAAAAAAACTCTGCCTTTCTTATCATTCATGATCAACCTTTCACTCATAGGCAAAGATAACAAGTCCATATGAGTTAGCGGGTTAAAACCATAAACAATTTTAAACGAAAAATAATTTGTAGTAGAGTGCATGCTATAATTATAAACTAATTCAACAAAAAGAAAACATCTTCACAATTTTTTAAACTCTTTTTTATTATGGTATGCAACAAAGTCCCTAAAGTTATGGTAGAAAACAGTAGTTAGTACCAAGTTTAGCTTAAGAATTTTTTCAAAAGTAACTCAAAAATTTAGCATCACAATCAGATACAATCGTCATGGGCATATCATGCGACCTAACGACTTCTCTAAAGAACAAATATGCAATGTTAGACACATTATTAGACTTCTGACAAGCGACGAAATGTGCTATTTTAGAAAATTTATCAACAACAACAAATATATAATACCTCCCCTTCTTAGTCATAGGCACCCCTAAAACAAAATCCATAGAAATGTCAACACAAGGTTCATTAGGAACGAGAAGTGGAGCATATAATCCATGTGGTTGTGTTTTAGATTTAGCGTGTCTACAAGTTATGCACTTTTCACAAGCACACTTAACATCAAGCTTCATATGTGACCAATAAAAGTGTTCATGCAATGCATTCAATGTTTTAGCCAAACCAAAGTGTCTCATTAAACCCCAACCATGTGATTCCCTAACAATATATTCACGAATTGAAGATCTAGAAATTCACAATCTGTCATCTCTAAATAAGAAAGCATTAATCAAATAAAATTTATCATGTGAACTATACATATATGTTTTAAATATCTCCTTAAAGTCTTCATCCAACACATATAATTCATTAACATGCTCAAACCCCAATATTTTCAAATCCAAATCTTCCACAATATTTTCCTTACCTTGTTTGTATTTGATCATGTAAGGGAATTTTTCGATGAAAGATAGACACTTGGTGTAGAGCCCAAAATCAGTACACGTAAAACCCATGCAATTATTAAAATTGTTAAATTATTTATTCAAGTTTAAATTGATTTTTAATGGTGCATGACTTGGGATTTGCATTATTTTAAATTATTTATGTTTATTGATGCACGTTAAAATGTTTTCTTGAGTTTCATGTTTCAGGCGAATATTCGATACGGGATTGGGAAAAGAGATTGGCGACGATTTAGACAATTTACGAAAAATGTAGTATTTTATTTCAAGTCAATAAAATTAGTATTCTAAATGATTTAAAAAGTTTTAAGTATTTTAAAGTCTAATTTAATTATTAGGTGATTTTTAAGATTTAAAGTTTCAAAGTTATCACTTAAGTATTTTATTCTAAATTATGGGATTTTTATTAAAGTTAATAGTGGGTTAGTATTCTTAATTAACAAGTCAATTATCAATTAAACCCTTAATATCCCACTAACCCACCACCCCATTAACACACACACATACACGTTACACTAACACACATGCACATATATACACACACTTGGCCTTTGCACACACACACATCTCTTGCACCCTTTCATTTCTTTTTGGAAAGAATTTGGAGGTTTCTAAGGCTCTTTCTTCAGCAGCCCCATCTCCACCTTTCTCCTTCAAAATTTCAGCTACCACAAGTTGATTTTAGCAGAAAAACTGTGCCTCAAGTCGCCCGGATCGCTTCACGCACCGCGTCATTTCGTTATTCGCCGTATCATGAGTTTTAAAGATTAAAGGCATGTATATTCTTTCGTTTTTGCATCGATCTTGTCATAGTAATTATTTTGATGTATATTGTATGAAAAACATGTGTGTGTTATGCAAAAGTTTGAGAAAAAATATTTGAAACGATTTTGGATCAAAATTATAGATCTCAAAAACTGAGTCTGCTGTCTTTTTGAATACTGAGAATTTTCGGTCAATTTTCTGGTAAAACATTCAACATATAAAACGTAAAAATTTTTGATACCTTCAATTTTACAGTAAAATCATAATTTTTGGACAAGAATCGAGTGAGTTATGATCATTTTCGTGGGACTGCTCAAGCTGTGAAATTTCTGTGTCACAATATCTGTCACCTTCTGTTATTTTTAATTCTGCGACTTATAGGTTAGTTTTCTGGAAAAGTTTTCAACACATGATTTGTAGCACTCTATGTTATCTTCGATTTGACAGTAAATTCGTAATTGTTTGATGAGAAATGAGATAGATATGATTTTTATCGTAAACCCGCTTAAGCTGTAAAAATCTGTGCGTGTTCTTCATGTTTTCTCAAGTTTTGGTTGTAGGCTTCGTTGGGATGTAAAACCCAAAATTCAGTACACGTAAAACCCATGCATTTATTTAATTGTTAATTCATTTATTTAAATTTAAAATGAGTTTTAGCGAGGTATTTATTTAAATTGCATTATTTTAATGTTTATGTGATGCACATTAAAAAATTTTCTTGAGTTTCATGTTTCAGGCGATTATTCGATGCGGGATCGAGGAAAAGAAACCAGCGACGAGTTTGGCAATTTTAAAACGTGGTATTTTATTTTATTCGATGTTTATGTCATGTACAATCTATTGTTTCTACATCGATCTCGTTATATTACGTTTTGTTATGTTGATTATGTATAAAAACATATGTATGTTATGTGGAAGTTTGAGCAGAAACTTGTCGAATCGATTTTTGAACATTTTTAGATATGAAATTTCATTTTTCTGTAACGCCCTCTTGATCGATTTCATAAAATAACATCGGAATTTAAAATTTCCTTAAAGGAAAGAAGAATTTAAAATACATTTCAATATATAATCAAAAGTATATAAATGATCAAATAAGCGTTGCAACAAAAAACAAAATATCATTTTGATCATGTCCAAAAGTGCTAACAAAATAGCCTTCTTCCTTCCATCTTCTATGCATATGACCTCGGCTCCAATCAAAGTCCTGGCCCGTCACTCTTATCTGCATCACATGAAATAACTGAAATGAGTATAAAACTCAGCAAATGGAGCTCTTACATAGCAATATACATATACCATACTCTGTAAAACGTGGCTTTGAAATCATTAATATCATCTAACTCTTGAAACATGAATATTATAGTAGAACATGAACAATAACGATGGTATTTCTCTTTTCTCTTGTGGATTGATATCTAAATAGTATCTCTGTTTCTGTACCTATATCCCATCGATATAAATCGATACTCTGTCGGGATATAAGCCTATGGTCGTTGATCAACTAATTGCATGCAATCTCTGGCTATCTATTTATCAATCCAATAAATCATTTGAAATCTCTTTTGGACATTAAAACAAACACCTTGAATGCTCTTTTCATTTGCATTCCCTTTTATACAATTGAGGCATATAAAAACCTCTAATATACAACAAAGTGTACCAATACATAACATGAATCAAATGAAAGGGAATAGCATGTTAAAACCATTTGAAATACAATATATATAATTCATGTGAGCATAAGGAATGAATTCCACTTACTACACTTGGATCACTTGATTCTATTCTCTTGGTATAATTCCTACAACAATAAACCATGTATTGAACCATCAACATCTCAATAATCATAAACTCATACCATAAAACCAACACAATCAAACATCTCATGATTTCCCAACATCATAATCCAAATAATAACAAAAATCACAAGCTTACCTTAGCTCCTTAACTCCAAAATGATCTTGCTCTCACTTCAATAACCCAACTAGAAACTTGAATCAAAGGGACAAAAGAAAGGAATGAGAACCCTAGCTCAAAATCGAAGGAGAAGGGAAGGGAGGAGAAGAAAATGAGGAAGAAATGGTGCTACAACCGATTATAAGCCTTAAAATACCCAAAACACGTTTTCTGTACTGTGCTGGGCACTCGAGCGGTCATAAACTACCGCTCGGGCGCGGACCATACTGTCCAAAACCAAATTTTCAGAATCAGTGGCGCTCGGGCGGTTATTTCTTACCGCTCGGGCGCCGCTCTTCGCACAGCCGCCTCAAAGATTGCCTCTTCAACACCTCTTCCCTTCATAATTTGAAAAAGTGGTAAACATAAAAGTTGTAGCTCTATGTCTTGGCTTGCATCTCCAATTAACCTCATGTCATTTGAAGGTTGAATAAAGAGTTATGCTCAATCTCCCAACATGTGTCACTAGAGGAACGACGACACCCACGACAAACTTCGGGGCGCTTTTGGCTTGTCTTCCACAATGATTTGAACAACACTCAAAACATGAAAGTTACACCTCTATGTCTTTTCTAACCACTCCAATTTGCCTCATACCAATTGGCTCAATATACAAATTATCATGAATTTAATCGCAACGACACTACAATATCATCACACATCTTCAATAAACACAATACCATAAATCATAAATCTCAACTCTTAACATCAAAACTATATTTAAACTTAACGAAGGAGTCAATAAACATATTAAATCTGAAACCGTACTGATCACCAAGTTTGGATATTACATTTTTACTGTATTTTGAATTACTGCGATTTTTCGGTCGAGATTTTGAGAAAACTTTCAACATATGAAACGTAGATCTTTTTGATACCTTTGATTTGATATAAAATTTGAATTATTTGGATAAAAATTGAGTGATATATGATCATTTTTGTGGGACTGATCAAATTGCGTTTTCTGGAAAAAAAAAAATTATGTTATTGACGTGTTCTTGAGAATTTCTTGTTGCAGGCTTCATTGGGAATCGTCGGAGGTTCCTTGCTGTATTTAGGAGTGTCCATTGGGTTGATCATGTGAATTTTGAGGTGTTGTCTTAGGTTGGTGTAGTTGTGCATGCATTAGAAGTAATAGGGAACCCTTGTACAGAATTTTGGGTGTGCTAGCGCAGAATTAGCGCCGCAGCGCTGCCAGTACGTGCCAGCAAGCGCCGCAGCGCTGCTGGTACGCACCAGGCAGCGCCTAGGCGCTAGTCTGGCACTGCAGCGCTGTACTGTAGCGCCTAGGCGCTGCTTCGTGCAGATTTTTGGCTTTAAATCTAGGTGTTCTTGCTTCTTTTGGGTACTATTAAGTCGTTATGTCCTAGTATACTAAAAGTTAATTTAGATGTTATGCATTTTGTTTTGGGAACATTGAACTGTGTTTTAAGCAAGGTCCGTGCCTTCTATTGTGTGGGGAAATTCATACTTCTTGGCAAGATTGACTTCGGGGTTGAGTCGGGGGTTAGCATGCGATTTATCACTGCAATGTACTGTAATTTTTACTATTTAAAATTTGCGGAAGAATTAAAAATTTTCTTAAATACGAAGGTGAACCATCAATTCGGTTAACCACTCGTTGTTCAACCAAACTATTTGAAATAAAAGATCATCAATAAAAATTTTGTTAAGATAAATACTTGTTCAAAACATCATAACCAAAACATCAAATAAAAGTATTTTTAAGCATTGCATGAAAACTTCAAAACATGGCTGTCCTCGGGTTTAGCCTCCCGCTCAGTCCAAGCCTGCTCCTTGGTCACCACCCTTAGTCTCTTCGAAATCATCCTCACCTGCATGGATCAAGTCTAGTGAGTCTAAAGACTCAACACGTATAAACTATAAATGACGAGTAATACATAATAAAACCACATGCAACTTTAAAATAGGGTGTACATACTGAAACTGAACATACATCAAAACTTGAACGTACATACATACATAGACGTGCCATCAACGTAGAACCTTTGATAAACATGATTGTTTCGTACATACATGAGCATACATAACATAATTTTGCGTAGAGGCGTGTTTCAAAACGAGTGACCCATAACATAATCGTCTGATCAGACTAAACCACAGTACTGGGCTGACAGGGACGAATCCACTGCCACATACATGAGATCCTCGTTCATGCTTTAACGGGTGGATTGGTCCTTGTTCATGCTTTAACGCTTTCCAATCCTGATCTAAACTCGTTCATGCTTTAACGGGGTGGATTGGTCCCTGGTCATGCTTTAACGCTTTCCAATTCCATACATAATTGGTCATAAGACATTTAGCATACCTCAAAAACTTAAAAATATTTTTTTTGCACGTCGAACATACTTACTTTGCGTTGAGGGATTCGTTGGGTCTCGCTTGAGGCCACTGCTACAACATACTAACGTGAATTTCAACACTGAACTTGCATAACTTAGACGTAGGTACTCGAGCTCACCACCGAAGTGCATAAATAGCTTATGACATTCTAGATCACTCTGGACTTGATCTCGTTTAATCATACTAACCATAACATCAAACCCCGAAACAAACTCTAAGATGAAGTGTGAACATTTCCCAACCATAAAAGACATGAACTCACTATTTTAACTTGAAAAGAAGGGGAAATCAAATATTCGGACAGAAGGAGTGGCGCTCGGGCACCGAGCTTAAAAAAATTAAATTCTCGACAGTGAGAGTGGTGCTCGGGCGATAAAATGTTACCGCTCGGGCGCCGAGTTTTCTGAAGCTCTACTCTCAGACAGAATGAGTGGCCGGGCGCCGAGTGTACTGAAACTCGCGATTTGCCTCTTAATACCCTTAACCAAAAATACGATTCATGAAACAATCCATCGAGACTCATCCCAGGACACTATGAAACTGACTCGACTCCATAAAATGTCTCAAATGTTCCCAAAGAAACGACACACCACACGCAACGCAATAAAACCCATAAACTCAAACTTTGACACCAAAATAGTTTTCACGACTACTCGTTCTCCCAAGTGCCTAACGACGCAAAACAAAACTTCAATGACCTTCCCAACATCATTCACCACATACTTAAACACAGCAGCGATCAACCGTCAATCTCAAATGAAGCCTGCAACCATAAAACTTCAAGAACACATCACTTTCATATATTTTCAGAAAATGCAGTTTGAGCAGTCCCTCAAAAAACGTCATATCTCACTCAACTTTCATCCAAAAATTTCGAATCTTATATCAAATCGAAGGTATCAAAAAGTTATATGTTTCATATGTTGAAATTTTTTCTAGAAAAGTGACTGAAAAATTGCAGTATTTAAAATGACAGCAAAAATCGTGATTTGTGANCTAAACGCAGCAGCGATCAACCGTCAATCTCAAATGAAGCATGCAACCATAAAACTTCAAGAACACATCACTTTCATATATTTTCAGAAAACGCAGTTTAAGCAGTCCCTCAAAAAACGTCATATCTCACTCAATTTTCATCCAAAAATTTCGAATCTTATATCAAATCGAAGGTATCCAAAAGTTCTATGTTTCATATGTTGAAATTTTTTCCAGAAAAGTGACTGAAAAATCGCAGTATTTAAAATGACAGCAAAAATCGTGATTTGTGATCCAAAATCCGTTTAAAAATTGATTCAAACATCATTGCTCAAACTTCTACACATCACACATGTATTTTCACACCTAAAAACATTGCAACGCATACTATGACATGATCGACGCAGGAAAAATAGAATATACATGCCTTTTGATATTAAAAACTCACGATACGGCGATACTGAAGCGGAGATGATGCGATAGACGATCCCGGACGACTTGGCTCGATTTTCTTTGAAGAAAACCAACGAAATTTTGCTGGAAATTCACAAGGTTGTGCTTTTAGGGGTCATGATGAATCAGTTGACTCTAAAAACCGTGGAAATTATATAGAGTTGATCAATTTGTTGGGAAGAATGAATCCAGAAATTGGTAGTAGTCTAGAAAAAAAACAGCTAAAAATGCAAAGTACACATCAGCGGAAATTCAAAGAGAGATTTTGAAAATTATTGCTGGTATTGTGAGAGATAAAATTCGTGAAGAAATTGGAGAAAGAAAGTTTTGTATCCTAGTTGATGAAGCAATTGATGAGTCAAATAAATAACAAATGACTATCATTTTAAGATATTATGATCGGGATGGGTTCATTAGAGAACGATTTTTTGATGTTGTCCACGTTGAAAATACAAGTGCATTAACTTTGAAAAAAGAGATATGCAATGTATTCAACCAGTACAATTTGTTGATTGAAAATCTAAGAAGGCAAGGCTATGATGGCGCAAGTAACATGCGTGGGGAATGGAATGGACTCCAAGCATTATTTCTTAAAGATTCTCCACATGCTTATTATATTCATTGTTTTGCTCATAGACTACAACGTGCTTTAGTTGTAGTTTCTAAAGAGGTGCATGATGTATGGCGTTTCTTTTCAACATTAACTTCACCTATTAATTTTGTTGGTTCATCTGCTAAACGTCATTTTCAATTGAAATCTATCCGAAAAGATGAAATTAATGATTTGATAGAATCGGGAGAAATAGACACTGATACTGGAGCTAATCAAGATTTAGCATGCATATATCATAAAATAACAAGTAAATATATAATAAAATCGCATGCAACTTAAAAATATCGTGTCGTAACGTAAACATGGAAATCGTGTCATGAAATTATAAATACGTGCATAACTGAAAATCGTACGTAAAATGTTTGCTCGATAGACCCCTGTCATAAAATAGCATATCATAATTTTCTGTTGAGAATATGTTCTACGCGAGTGGCCAATAACGTAACGTAACATAACATAACATGAATCGTCTGATCAGACTAAACCACAGTATACTGGGCGGTAGAGATCATCACAGCCCTTGGACTGGATATCCGTACCCACACATGAACATGAACCGGTCGTAGGTCACCGGGTGAAGTAATAATCCCATAAGCTGCAATCCCATGAACGTGAAGCGGCCACAAGCAATATCGCATATATCTCAAAAATAAACTTTTATAATTTATGCACGTAATATAATTAAATATCATGTTTTATTTTACCGAATGGATTGGATCGTTCCCAGGCTCGCTGCAACCTAATTCTAACATGAGGGACATGCAAATAACTTAACTTGACCAACCCTTCAAAATCGAACCAAAAACGAGACAATTACGCCCAACGAACTTAGTATTCAATCGTGGCTTCGTACAACCCGAACCAACATCTAACCATCGTTTAGCCATGATTAAAATAATCCTAAAATACTGTAAAGCATGACCATAGGGCTGTAATACACGAAAATTGTGCATGGAGGCCAAAATCATGAAACGCTCTTTCCAAAGCCACTTTGGCACATTGCACCGTAAATTCTCGTATGACCTCTAAACTTAACCAAATCTTTGAAATTCTAATGTAATGTCAAAGCTCGACTAAAATCTCGATCTGCCAGGTTGTAGGCTATTATTGGATAGATTACTCCTACAATCTTTCCTGCGCAGAGATTTCATGATATAGTTCCCAGTACTGAGTCTTGAAGGTTCCCCATCCGTTTATCGCATATAATAATATCAATGGGTGAATATATTCCTTCTTTGAAAATAGCTTTTATCATAATTGGATTGCTCCAATATGAATCCAAGACATAGTCTGTGCTACTTCTATCTTGAGTTTTTTAATTACTCCTTAATCTCTTCAGAAGGAATTAATTGCATCTACATTCTATTTCCTGTAAGTTCCATTGAATTACCATTTCCCTTCTAGAAACTTTATATATTAGATTATTTTTTCTATTTCTTAGCCAAGATTTTCTAAGAACTTTTCTACCTGTCCTGTAGAGAATCCTAATATCTCTGTAGACTAGGATTTTCTTTCATGATCTTTTGGACCATATTATGAGATATTGTTGTCTGGCTAAAGAAACCAAACAAATCTTCATGTGTTTCGTGTCAAAACACCTCGTCTTCAGTCATATTTCGATTCAGTTCCATCAGATTCTTTCTGACTCAAAACTTCTTCTTCTTCTTCATATATACTTTCGTCTGAGGCAATATCTTCAAACTGGTATACTTGAATAAGATCCTTGTAATAAACTGCTTCTTCAATATCCGGGGTTGGATCGAAGCATTTAATAACTCTTTTTTCATTTTCTGAACAGTTGGTTGAGATATGACATCTCGCTCCACATGTCCAGCAATTACAATCTTTAAAACTTTCATTAGCTAGAGTATGAGCTCTTCTAAAAAATTTCTTTGTAGTTTTTCTTCATGTGCTTCGAGATGTACTCGATGCTTGGGATGATATCTTACTTCTTGATGGTCCACTTCTTTGTCCAAATTTATAAGATCTGGCTTTTTGTCTAGACTATACTGTTCTTGGTCTCCAAGAACTTCTTCCACTTCTAGCATAAGGATGAGTTCTAAAACTTTTCCTCTTATGCCGTTGTGGTTTACTTCCAATAATTGTTGGAAGATCATTTTCCTTACAATACAAAGGAGTAAATTTGTTAATACCCTTAATCGTTTGTAATTCTTTTGTAATACTGCCAGATGACACCATTCTGCCAATTTTCCTTTAAGAAAAGAGGTTCTTCGTTCCAATGTATCTGGATTGCCAGGTACATATTCTCTTATGAGCATTTCTCTATAAGAACTTGGCATTTTGGCGAAGAAAAGTTACATTGCTATATCTTCTTCGACTCCTGAATTCCATCTATATTTAGTGAATAACATAATATATTTATCCACTAAACATATATAATGTAATTCAAGGCTATATAGAGCTTGAGTATATTTCTTTTCTTCTCTGTATCTTGACTGTTAAAATATTCTACCCCTATAAATTGTGCTTTAAATAGGGTAGCCATTCTTTCGGCTATCTTACTAAGAGATTCTCCGATTAAGACTGATTCTTTGGTTTCTACCGAAGTCATGTCCCAAGCAACTTAACTGATCACATAAGACTCATTTCTAAAAGTTTAATGAATCATTCTCTATTGAGATCGAGTGTTCCTGCTGCGATTCTCATAGCAGAGATCCAATCATCTATGATATCTTCTATGTTCTTGAAATCTAGTACATCTAGGTTAATCATAATCTCATAAGGACGTATTGGTTCTAAAACAGATTTCCCATAAGATTTTTGGTGCAAAGAAATTTGATTCTTCCTTGACCTAGTTCCCGCTGGGTTTGATTCTCCACCAGTATAAAAGTGTGGTTGGGATTCTCTCATATTTATATTCTGAGATCTCACACTTTCTCTTGGTGGTTCCTGTGAAGATGATTAGGTTATAGTAGGTTGTTAACCCCTAGTTGTGTTCATCTTTAGATCTACATCATTGAGATTTGCAAAAGATTCTGCAAACTCTTGTAGATCCTCTAGACCAATCCTTTCTAAAGTTGTCATTAGATAAAAAATTTTTTCTTAGACTGTTTTAATTATATTGATCATCTTTTCTTTTTCAGTTAAATGTTTTGATATCACTTTGGCCTTCTCTTTTTGATGTAATAAGGGTTCAGTACCAAATGATGGTTTCTTTCTGAAGTCTTTTTACTAGAACTTGGTTGTTGTTCTAGGTTTTAGAGTCTTGTTCGAATATCCTTTTGTAACGCCCCGAAAATTTTAAGGTCCACGCAAACCACATGCATGCAATTCTTAAATTCTCTTGTATTTTAATTAAATGTTTTAATTGCATTAATTAATTATGTTGTGCATAATTGCATGTTTAAAATATATTTTTCTACATGGTTGCATTAAAATATATTTTTAAAGGTTATTCGAGTGACGATCGAGGAACGGGGACCGAGGGCTGAAAAATGTAAAATGTTTTTATTAAATAATTGTTTTTAATTATTTAAAATATGGGTGATGCTTTTCAGTATTTTTGAAAATAAGGGGTTTTGAGGTGATTTTATACGCCGGGACGTAAATTTTATCGGTGTCGGATTCTCAATAAAAATGCGAGCTTTTTGGCAACCCGGCTAATACATTCATAAATTTATTTAAACAAAAACTTTGTTAATATTTTATTAAATCCTAATTAAGACTAATGGGCTTAATTTAGTGGCTTAATAGGCCTAAGCCTAATTAGTAATTTAATTAGCTATTTAAAGTTTTTAATCACCAAAACCCTCACTTTTGCATCTAAAATTCACGGCCACCCACTTTTAATTTATGAAAACTCTCTCCCAACCACTCTTATCACACGGCACACACAAAACAATTTGAAGAAACATTCAAACGTTTGCAAGGAAATTCAAGCCATCGTCTCTTTGTCGCCGTTCTTTGTCGTCAACGGTTTTTCGTGTGTTTAATACGCAAAGGCACGCCGTATTCTCCTTTTTTCTCATCAGTCACACCATAGTATTTATTTAAAATTGGATTGCATGAAAAATAAGTTGCACTTGGATGTATTTTCGTTGTTATGCAAACATGAATTTTAAAGCATGTTATTTTGATCCAAAATCATGATACAAGTGTGCATGAAGGGGCTGCCATGTATAGGATTAAAAAGGGGCAGGATTTTACACTTTTTAAAGGGTCTAGACACACACAAAACACCGCACATGATAAGGAATAAAAGCTGGGACCAAGCTGCTGTTATGATGGTTGGAGGAGTTCGATTTTTGTCTTGAGGGCTTGTCTTGGGTTCGGCTTGGGACAAGGGCTAGCTAGGGACGTGGTTGAGTCAAGGAGAGAGTCCTAGCCATGCTAGGACTCGAGACCAGGGGCTGGGGAGGAGTCCTAGCAAGCTAGGACTCCCACTCGAGAGCATCATGAGAGGCGCATGTAGTGCTGCAATTTTCAAAGGGTTAGGGGCTTGGCTGGGGTGGTTCAGGCGATGGCTAAGGTGGTCCAGACGAGGGCTCAGGGTGGTCCAAGGTGGGTCAGGGAGGCTAGGGCTCGATGGTGGCTGCTGCAAGGAGTCCTACGCAAAGTAGGACTCTTGCGCTCATAAGGGTCGCGCAGGTGTATAGGTACAGCACCTTGCTGCTTGGTTCAGGGGCTCGGGCTGGGGGTGGCTCGGGTCT
>NC_133315.1:6171976-6177014 GCF_012295235.1 Primulina huaijiensis
TGTGATTGATGCAGGTGTTTATGATAAAAATGTTATGGGAGGTCATGATGGTTGACCTGACTGGACTGAAGGTGCACACGACCCGAGGACCAGCGCTTCTAGCTTTCCGCATTTACGATTATGATTTATGTTAAAGATTTTTACGACTTTTTATTTATGCTTTTGAGTGATTTTTGAGAGATTATAGTATGAGCTGTATTTCTCAAATATATAGTTGGTTGTGTTTATTTTAAAATGATATCCAAAATATTTTATGTAATTTTTGTGGTTCGGGCGATGCTAGGGAGGTTTAAAAAAAAAATTCTAGCACATTTTGAGAAAAAGAAAGGCAGACGTTTCAGTTGGTATCAGAGCAAAGGTTTCTGTAAAGGGTTGTGCCACCATCAGCGCCGGAAAGATCAGTCGTCAAGCCTCAAACTTGTAAGTTTACATGCTTTATATGATTTTATGTTGTTACCTGCATGATAATATGAAATGAAAAATTATTTTTTTCAACGCATGTTGGCTTCGTGGTGGAATTGGACTATGTTGATTTTTTTGGGTTTTAGTATTGACGTTTTACTCTTTGGGCTATAAGATTAATCATGAATATTATGAATGCTTTGGGACACGTAGATTTTCTAAGAAAATATTTATGATTCATGGTTACTAGTTGAATTAATTTTTGAGAATTAGACGTAAGGACTAATGATTCTAGGATTTGTAACGACTTTGGGATATAGAAATGTATAAATTTGGAATTTTAAGTTTGATGAAAGTTAAGATTTGCTTATGAGAATTGATTTTGGGTTAATAAGTTTAAAATTATCGAAATTATGCTATGGGAAACCCGTAGAAGGAAATTAAGAATGCCAATAATTTATGGGATAATTAAGGAATTTTCGAAATTAAGAATCAATTGGAAAATTTTTGGGAATTTATTTTGCAATTATTACGGAATTTGGGGATTGGTTTAGCCATAAGAACGAATTGAATGAGTTAAATGGTACGAATTTTGAGGATTTAGACTTTTTAAGAATATTTGGAACTTTGGGATATCTTGGTTATAATGTTATAAGGAATGTTAATCAATGATTTTTAAGAATGAATCGATATTAGGCTTGAAAATAAGCGTTAGCGGATGCGTTTGGGATTTTAAGGTTGAAATTTGATAAGTTGATGAATATTTTGGGTATAAAATAAGGAAAATAATATACGATAAGAGTGGTCATCCATCTTTTAATATTGAGAATTGTAAGAAATGTTGAAATTCGAGGTTATAATAATGTCGCACTAAGTCATGATGAGTCTTTTTAAGTAGTAATTTGCAAATATGGATTTAGAAGAAAAAAATTAATTGGAATCAAGGAGACGTAAGGACATTCTAGAAATTAAGTTTATCAGAGTAAGCGCAGCGGAAGCGTGGATTTTGGGATATTAGAACTGAATCTAAACTTTGGGTTATTAAGGATAAGCAAATTTCGAGGACGAAATTCAATTTAAGGGGGGAAGATTGTAACGCCCCGAAAATTTTAAGGTCCACGCAAACCACATGCATGCAATTATTAAATTCTCTTGTATTTTAATTAAATGTTTTAATTGCATTAATTAATTATGTTGTGCATAATTGCATGTTTAAAATATATTTTTCTACATGGTTGCATTAAAATATATTTTTAAAGGTTATTCGAGTGACGATAGAGGAACGGGGACCAAGGGCTGAAAAATGTAAAATATTTTTATTAAATAATTGTTTTTAATTATTTAAAATATGGGTGATGCTTTTTAGTATTTTTGAAAATAAGGGGTTTTGAGGTGATTTTATACGCCGGGACGTAAATTTTATAGGTGTCGGATTCTCAATAAAAATACGAGCTTTTTGGCAACCCGGCTAATAAATTCATAAATTTATTTAAACAAAAACTTTGTTAATATTTTATTAAATCCTAATTAAGACTAATGGGCTTAATTTAGTGGCTTAATAGGCCTAAGCCTAATTAGTAATTTAATTAGCTATTTAAAGTTTTTAATCACCAAAACCCTCACTTTTGCATCTAAAATTCACGGCCACCCACTTTTAATTTATGAAAACTCTCTCCCAACCACTCTTATCACACGGCACACACAAAACAATTTGAAGAAACATTCAAACGTTTGCAAGGAAATTCAAGCCATCGTCTCTTTGTCGCCGTTCTTTGTCGTCAACGGTTTTTCGTGCGTTTAATACGCAAAGGCACGCCGTATTCTCCTTTTTTCTCATCAGTCACACCATAGTATTTATTTAAAATTGGATTGCATGAAAAATAAGTTGCACTTGGATGTATTTTCGTTGTTATGCAAACATGAATTTTAAAGCATGTTATTTTGATCCAAAATCATGATACAAGTGTGCATGAAGGGGCTGCCATGTATAGGATTAAAAAGGGGCAGGATTTTACACTTTTTAAAGGGTCTAGACACACACAAAACACCGCACATGATAAGGAATAAAAGCTGGGACCAAGCTGCTGTTATGATGGTTGGAGGAGTTCGATTTTTGTCTTGAGGGCTTGTCTTGGGTTCGGTTTGGGACAAGGGCTAGCTAGGGACGTGGTTGAGTCAAGGAGAGAGTCCTAGCCATGCTAGGACTCGAGACCAGGGGCTGGGGAGGAGTCCTAGCAAGCTAGGACTCCCACTCGAGAGCATCATGAGAGGCGCATGTAGTGCTGCAATTTTCAAAGGGTTAGGGGCTTGGCTGGGAAGTAGGACTCTTGCGCTAAGGTGGTCTATACGAGGGCTCAGGGTGGTCCAAGGTGGGTCTGGGAGGCTAGGGCTCGATGGTGGCTGCTGCAAGGAGTCCTACGCAAAGTAGGACTCTTGCGCTCATAAGGGTCGCGCAGGTGTATAGGTACAGCACCTTGCTGCTTGGTTCAGGGGCTCGGGCTGGGGGTGGCTCGGGTCTGGGCGTGGTCCAGGGTCAGTAAAGGTCAGGGGTGGTCAGTAGTTAGGTGGCTTGATGAGTCCTAGGCAACTAGGGAACCTAATACACCGAGGATACTAACACACGCACACAAGCATGCATACGGGTCCTTGGTGCAGGGGCTGTAACGTGGTTCTAGGGGCTGATTAATGGGTTGGGCTTGGCCAGTAGTGTCCCTAGATGAGTTGGCTAGGTTTTGGTTCAAGGTGGCTCGGGCGTGGCTCGGGTAAATTAGAAGATGGCTCGGTGCGTTTGATAAGGTGTCAAAAACGAAAATTTAAGAAAGAAAAATTGATCCAAGGGTCTACGTGGGTGGCTCATGACTTGGAAGGGTAGAATAAGTAATAAAAAGGTTATGTTAAAAATTTGGGATCAAAATAACGAGTTTTGGATTTATTCGGGATTTAATCGTCGCACAAAACGTCAATTAACGAGTTAATTGAAACGCCTAGTTTTAAGCTTCATAAAATTATGAAAAATTATATTTTAGCTTAAATAATTATTGAAAGTCTAAGTTTTGAATTTGAGAATTTAATATTAAGGTTTGGGTTAATTCGAGATTAAAACGCAGTAATACGTCTTATTTAAAAGTCCTCGTTTTAGGCTAAATAAAAATATGAGAAAATTCCTGTTGGCTTAAATAACTATTTTCGACTTGTTAGAGTCAATAAAATTAAGAAAAAATCAAAAACGTAAAATTATNCGACTTGTTAGAGTCAATAAAATTAATAAAAAATCAAATACGTAAAATTATACGTCCAGGGGTAAAACGGTCTTTTCACACCTAAAAAGTAGTAAACGTCATGGCAGTGCTCTGAATGCTGTTTTATGTGCTAATAAGATTATTTTCTATCGTTCTGGATGTTTATGGAATTTTATATGTTAAAATGATATTTTAAACGTTTATGATATTTTATATGTTAAAATGATATTTTAAATGTTTAGGGAATTTTATATGTTTATGATTTAATATGCCAAAATGTTATTTTAAATGTTTTGAGGTTAAAATGATTATTTTTAAATGTTTATGAGATGTTCATGATTAAATTATGATTTTTAAATGTCTATAGGATTTTTATGATTTAAGGTTGACATTTAAAAGATATGTTGTATGCTTGGTTTCAAAAATAAAAATGATATGTTATAGATGATTTTTATAAGTGATGAAAATGTAAAATGTTGAAGGAAGTGAAGTGATTGTGACTAATTCGTTAATGATGGCGATGTCGTGAGGGTGATGGTCCCAGTGGGAGCCCGACGATCGTGTTTCCATTATTGCGAATATGAGGTTATGAGGATATGAGGTTTGAGGTAAGAATGGGAATATCGTGAGGGGAGAAGGCCCCAGAGGGAGCCCATTTATGGGAGAAGGCCCCAGAGGGAGCCCCGACGATCGTATTTCTATTCGATGAGGATAGGCCAAGGCCCAGTTGACCGGTGAGAGTGTCGCTGGAGTCCCCGCCGCCCAGTACTGTGGTTATATGTAGATGGATCCATCGATCATGTCATGTGAGGAAAGTCACAATTAACGATCTGAATTCAACAAAGGAAAAGGAAAATGTTTATGATCATGATAAAAGGTTTTATGTCATGTTTTGAGGAAAAAGAAAAGGTTAAGGTTTATGTTATGCATGTCATGAAAATGTTTATGTTTAAAGTTGATACATCATTATGAAAATGTTTTTATGTATCATAAAAAGGTTTACGAAAATGTTCATGTTTGAAGTTTATGCATCTTCATGAAAACGATATTTTAAGTACAAGTATTTTTCACTGTTGCGTGTGGTTTTATACGTATTACTTGTTATCAAGAATATGACGTGTTGAGTCTTTAGACTCACTAGATGTGATTGATGCAGGTGTTTATGATAAAAATGTTATGGAAGGTCATGATGGTTGACCTGACTGGACTGAAGGTGCACACGACCCGAGGACCAGCGCTTCTAGCTTTCCGCATTTACGATTATGATTTATGTTAAAGATTTTTACGACTTTTTATTTATGCTTTTGAGTGATTTTTGAGAGATTATAGTATGAGCTGTATTTCTCAAATATATAGTTGGTTGTGTTTATTTTAAAATGATATCCAAAATATTTTAT
>NC_133315.1:6177573-6212287 GCF_012295235.1 Primulina huaijiensis
TAATTTGATATAATAATTAATTTTTAACAAAAATTATTTAATATAAAATTTTGATTTATATATTCACACGTACGAAAGTTGTGAACATAAAGAATATTATTGGGAAAGATTAATAATGCTTATAGTAGCTGAAAATACCAATTTTTTTTTTCCAATTTCTGATATGGTTGCATATTTTTGAAAATATAATAAATTTATTTTAAGCACAAATTATGGTATATTTTTATTATAATAAATACCAANCGAGGGTTTTCTCCACATTCTATGGTACATAATATAGCATATTGTCATAATTCTGTACTGTCTTTTGAATTTCTCTAAGATCTCCGGAGAGTTTAGAGGAATCCGATACTATTTCTAATAACCTGTTATTCTGAATCATATGTTTACCTTAGGTCTCTTAGAGGTTCCTTCTTGATATCTAACCTTTGTTATATCTTCCTGTTGCAAATATTCCAGAATTTTGGAATAAATCCTGTAAATAATTAATCTCGAACCTGAGTTCGGATTCATGTTAATTGAGAAAATCTCCTCCTCAAACATTCAATTACTTTATAATAATAATTTGTATGTTTGAAATAATTTTACCTAGGCTGTGATACTATTTACGGCCCAGAAAATCAACCATTTGAAATTATCACATGTAAAAACAAATAAGGGGTATTTTTGTCTTTTTAAAGTCATTTTAGGTATTGGAACCAAAGTTTTTTAGTTTGTGTATTAAATTTAAAGTTAAGTTGGATTTAGGTATTTTTTTCACAATTTACTCTTTTTAATAAACAATTTTTTTTTCAAATTCAAAAATACAATTTTATTCAATAAAAAAAACTTATTTTAATAATTTTATATCTTATATAAATTTATCATATATTAATAATTTTTAAATTTTTTATCTTTATTATTGAATTTTAAATGATCATATATCATCTATAAAATAAAAAATTTTTATACAAAATTATTTTTATAATTTGATATAATAATTAATTTTTAACAAAAATTATTTAATATAAAATTTTGATTTATATATTCACACGTACGAAAGTTGTGAACATAAAGAATATTATTGGGAAAGATTAATAATGCTTATAGTAGCTGAAAATACCAATTTTTTTTTTCCAATTTCTGATATGGTTGCATATTTTTGAAAATATAATAAATTTATTTTAAGCACAAATTATGGTATATTTTTATTATAATAAATACCAACTAGTCTCAAACCTGTTACATATATAATATTTTTTATGTTAATTTTTTAATTATATATATTTATATTATTTTTTATATTTAAAATTATACAATGGGAAGATCAAAAAGCTTATGCCTATGGATCCTGAATCACGCAGACTCATTGATTGGATGGAGAAAGGTATGTTAAACAATCCACAGATGCTATAGAGTTTTCTCAATAAATAATTATTACCCCAACCTCTTCAGCTCATCCATTTTCTGTATTTTCTTTTCTTGATAGNTAATTCACAGCAGCTGGAAGCAGCGCCGCCACCAGACACGGCACGAACAGATCACCGGCAATCGGATTCAGAGTCTTAAAGGTCCGCCAACTCCCGACCAGCGACACAAACAGCAGTGCGCAGAGCGTCAATCCAACTCTAACAGCACCGGCGCCTAACACGATCGGGTACCACCCGAGGCTGAGCCCCAGTTGAGCCATGTAGAGATACAGTGCCACTGGGCGGCGGTGGAATCCGTGGTCGGCCCAGACAAGCCAAGACGAGAGCCCTGACAGGAAGGAGGATGTGAGACACGCGAGGTGGAGAGCCCAGAGGGGAGGGATGTAAAAGGGTTTCTCTATGTTGCCGAAGCGATTTGTCGAGCCGAAGAGGTAGATGACGAGGACGGCGAGGGAGATAGGGAAGGCGATGGCTATGGCCAAGGAGCGTAAGCCGCGCCTAGCCATGCCTTTTCTCTTCGGTTTACTGGAGCTGAGATCTGAAGGGGGGGTGGCGTCGATGACGTTGGACTCATCTTTCTCTGTGGCTCGGTGTTTGAGATCGCGGGAAGCCATTGAAATAGATTAACGGAGAAGAAATGAAATGATATTGCAGACTGGGAATTCCCAGGTGGTGGGGTTTTATTGAGGGAAGGAAGTTTATCCGCAAGATTTTATATTGGAGAGAAGCTGCGTGGCTATGAGAGGTGGCGCGCAATGGCGACAAGGTGGGACACGTGGGTACAACGCTGTGGCCCTTCCTATTCTCGACCATCTTCTATTACCTTTAATTTATATGTAATTACATCTAAATAATTTCAGAAATAATGGTTATAAGAGAATTATGTAAAAATTAATGAAACAATACGAAATTAATGTTTCTTTAAATTGATTGATGTCTTTAATTGGAAGCTACTCTTACGATATTATTTTTCTAAATAAGGGCACCCACATTGGTGCATTAATGGGTGATTATTAACACCCATTAATATTCATGCACTAATGTGGGTGCATGAATTAGTAATCTTGGCTGTCATCTCAGTCAAAAAATTCATCAGAATGAACGGTATTATTTCGCAAATAGCGACGGTTTTTTGTAAACCGTCGCAAATTGAAAAACGTCGCTACTTGCGACGGTGTCTCAAAACCCGTCGCCAGTTTTTCACAAACCGTCGCTATTTGCGACGCTTTCTCACAATACTATTTATTTTAAACGTCGCTACTTGCGACGGTGTCTCAAAACCCGTCGCCAGTTTTTCACAAACCGTCGCTATTTGCGACGCTTTCTCACAATACTATTTATTTTTAAATAATATTTGTTGTAAACATTTAACAAAATTAGAAAGATATTGAATTAATTAAAATTTTAAAAAAATGAGTATGTGGACAGTGGGACCCATAAATAATGAAAGTTGATATTAAATGAATGTGAGTGTGTGTTAATAATGAGAAAGTGTTTGACCCTATAATTTTTGAGGAGATGGAAAGTTAATAACATAAATTAATGTGGACGGATGTGGATGCCCTAAGTTATTTAAAATATTAACATCAACTAAAAAAATCATGGGATGCTCTCATTATCCTTGTAATATTTTGAAATACATATAATTTCAAGAAAGAATCATCATTTTAAGTATGCATGTTAGATGATGAAAAAAGAGGTAAATGGTAGACGCACCGCCATCCACAACTTAATGTATGGGGTTTAGACGGTTGTTTATATGATTTATTTTACCTAAATATATGATTTTTAGTATTCATCTCAATATTTCTATGTTAACTTATATATATTAGATTCAAATTCAAAATAATGATATATTATTTTTTTATCCGATATAAATTTATTGAAAAATATGTCAAATAATTTTTTTTAAAAAAATAAAAAATAAAAAATACTATATATCATATTACACCGTCTTCTAAAAGGGTCTAAAATAAGGGAAAATTAGAGAAGAATGAATCCATGATAATCAAAAGGATGCACATGTCTGAATGTAAGATGAGCCCACAAAATCTGAAACCAACGGCTAGCAGAATCATCCACCTGTTAGATCGTTGCTCCACTCCCCAACACCTCCGACAAATTCAAGCTCAGCTCATCGTCTCTCGTCTTCACGTCAACACCACCGTCGCCCACCGCTTCATCACCGTCTGCCACTCCTTAGACCTCCTCCACTCCAACGCCTTGCCCCTGTACACCAGCAACCTCTCAAGACCGCACACTTTCATCTGCAACACCTTTCTGAAACTGTTCTCTCATTCCACCACTCCTCGTAACGCGCTTAGCCTGTATTCATACATGCACAGGAATTATATTCTTGTCAACAATTACACTTTCCCTTTTGTGCTCAAGGCATTGGCGGACTTGAAGTTGGTGAAAGAAGGAACTTTGGTGCATGCCCAGGTGATCAAGTTGAGTTTTTTGGGTGATATTTATGTTGGGAATGCATTGATGAGTTTATATGCTGCGGTTGGGGAAATGGGTTTGTGCGGGCAAGTATTTGATGAAATGCCACAGATAGACGTTGTGTCGTGGACGGTTATGATTTCTGGATTTAGGGAAGCTGGGAAGTTGGATGACGCTTTGATTGCGTTTGAGAGGATGAAAGGCGAAGGTGTGATGCCTAATCAGGTGACAGTGGTGAATGTTTTGGCTGTATGTGCTGATTTTGGGGCGCTGGATATGGGAGTTTGGTTACATGAATTTGTAAAGAGAAGTAAATGGGAATTGGATGTGATTTTGGGTACTTCTTTGATCGATATGTACATGAAGTGTGGCAAAATCGACGAGGGTTTGTGGGTTTTTGGCCAAATGAATGAGAAGAATGTGTTCACATGGAACACGGTAATTAAAGGGCTAGCTCTAGCTAATAATGGTAAGGAAGCTGTTACATGGTTTTTCAGGATGGAACAAGAACAAGGTCTTAAACCTGATGAGGTCACTTTAATTGCGGTGCTGTGTGCTTGTGTGCATTCGGGTTTTGTACATATGGGGCGGCGGATATTTTCTTCATTGGTTGATGGAAAATATGGGTTTTCACCAGATGTTAGACATTACGCTTGTATGGTCGATGTTTTAGCACGTTCTGGGTGCTTGGAAGAGGCTCATAGAATGATCATTGAGATGCCTTTTGAGTCTACTGTGAGTATTTGGGGAGCTCTACTTTCTGGGTGTAGAGCTCAAACTAACCTGGAACTGAGTGAGATTGCTGCTTGGAAACTTGTGGAGTTGGAGCCTGAGAACAGTGCTTATTATGTTGTGTTGTCTAATTTGTACGCAGTAATGGAAAGATGGAGTGATGTGGAGAAAGTTAGGAACTTGATGAAAGTGAGGGGACCAAAGAAGCGTGTGGGTAGCAGTTCAGTTGAACATGAACACAACGGAGTCAGTGTTCAGTGGTTGGCCTGACGTGTTTGTTTTCTATGCTGTTTGGGAGAGAGAGAAAACCTTCTTCGGTAAGTCAGCCTGTTGTGTTTCTGATGTGAAAATATAGCACAATGGAAAATTACTGTGCCCAGAATTTCAACATTCTGATATAATGCATTATTTCTGCATTAACTTGAATAGGATATTTGGACAATAGAATCAGCTTATTGCTGCATCCAGTTTGTCATGTGTAGACAAACTTTTTCATAAATTTGATTGAAGGCATGTGCAAGAAATCTGAAACATAGTTGACCTAGTTTAACAGGGAATTTTACACCAGGGTGCATGGACCTTGTGTTAGTGCTTGTGCCACGTTATGAATTTTGATGCCATGGCACAACATTTAGAAAGTGGATGGTAGTCAGCCCAAAGTTGTCAAAGGCGCGCCTGAGCTAGGCGGAGCTTCAGCGCCTTAGATGACAACCAGGCGACGTGCATGGCTGGGCGAGCGCCTTTAGCGCCTGAGGCGCGCCTTTCTCCAGGCGACGGGCGGTCCAGGCGTTCCGCCTCTTTGCAGCAGGCTTCTCCTTTATTTTTTAATGACCCAAAGCCCAACTAAATAAGCCCATAACTAATTTCAGCCCATAAGTAATTTATTTTAAAAAAGTAGCCTAGTTTTGCATGTCGATACGTATTCTATTCCTACAATCGTCCAAAGGCCCGCCGATTGAAGCTTCTGCGCAGTACGCACCAATCTCTTTCTGCCGATTGAAGCTTCTGCGCTTCCTGGACTGCCGATTGAAGGCTCCTGAAGCCAAAACTTCTGTAAGTGAATTCTTCTATTTCAACTTTCAACTTTCAAGTAATATTATTATGCATAGTGCTCATTTTAAATTCCATTGGAGAGATTATTGGTAGGGAATATACTTTTTGGTAGTAATATCGGTTTGTGTTTTTGCAAGAAGTTAAATAGTTAAATACTTAAATATCAAATGAAAATGATGAGATACATTTTTTTTTCAGCGGATTGGTGGAAAATGTTTGGCAATGGTACTCCAAATTTGAAAGAATTTGCTATCAAAGTTCTTAGCCTCACATGTAGTGCTTCGGGTTGTGAAAGGAATTGGAGCATATTTGAGCATGTGAGTAAATACTATTACGGTATTACATGACTTCTTTCACTTTTCTTTTCAATTTATAGTTTATGATGGTTTCGTGTAACAGATACATTCAAAGAAAAGGAATAGACTCGATCACAAGAAACTAAGAGATTTGGTATATGTGAAGTACAATCAAACACTCAAGGCTCGTGCGGCTAAGAAGGATAAAAGAGATCCTATAGTTTTGAGGAATATTGATGATTGTAATAATGAGTGGTTGATTGGAATGATGGAAGCTGGAGAGGAACCTGTTTTTGATGATGATGATGATACTTTGACATGGAACGTTGTAGCAGAGGCTGCTGGAGTAGAAGAAGAAACCAGACATACTAGACAACAACGGACCTCGAACCCTATTTATAGGGGAGCTTCAACTTCTAGAGGCAAAGGTAGGGGAGGACGAAGAGGTCGGATGACAAGCCAAACTACTCATGCTCTACAATCACCAATGGATGTAGATGAAGAATCTACTGACGAGGGAGAGTTTGATGATGATGTGTTGAAAGATGATTATTCAGACATTGATGAAAATGTGGTGGATGGTGATGTGGATGAAATGATTGAATTAGAAAGTGATTGATCTGAGTCTAGATTGTTTTGGAAAAATTAAATTGTCTAGCATAAGATTTGAATGTGTTGATTTATCGACAATATTGAGATATTTTTGTTTTTTGTTACTTGAAGCTTTATATATTTAGGTTTTCATATAGTTCATTATTATTAATAGTTGATTTTTAGTAGAACATAAATATATATTACATTCTCTCTTTATTATCGCCTCGTGGCTAGGCGATTGCCTTTTGTCGCCTAGGCGTTCGGGCGCTAAGCAATGGCTCATCGCCTTGACGTCGCCTAGCGCCTTGACAACTATGAGTCAGCCTAGGAAATAGGTGAGTGCATTATGATAAAAAAAAAAAAATGGCCTTTCTTTTTCTAAAAGCCACACGTTATATGTATAGTTTCTTGGAAGTGTTACTCTAGACAGGAATATTACTTAAATGAATGCACAAGGTAACTACCAAAGATTAAAATCGCAATTTCCATACGATTTTTCCTGTTAAGGAATTGTGAAGGAGAAGGGCTCCACGAATGGTGTCCGAAAAATCATGGTTTACCTGCCTTGCAGAAACTAATAGTACTACATCTTGGGGAATGCTGCTGAAAATATTTTCATCCTTCATGTATTTTCTTGCATTAAACAAAACACAATATCCATTTCTCAATATGAAACGATATTTTGTCATACATCTCTGATCAGAATATGAAATTATGAATCAAGATCCTTATTCAAATTTCAGAAAAAGAGCTGTAAGCTAGACATTATATCATGCGCAGATTCTTTCCACGAGATTCTTATTGAAGGTTTGAAACGGGAAATTGGAAGCAAAACAGAGACTGAGAGGATGAGAAGCCACAATGACTAAACATAAAGATGAACACCCTATGGCTTACTGGTTGTTTTTCATGCCAACAACCTTTTCCCAAGCGACCCTTTCCAAGATATCCTCACACCAAGCTCTGACATGAGCACGTGAATCAAAAACTGCTTTGACGCTTGTCCCCATCAAGTAGCTTAATGTTTGGAGATGATCGAGATCCGCTAGAGTGAACATGTTTCCTGCCAAGTACATGGAATGTGCCGATCGTGCTTCATATACGTCAAGAACTTTTGACAGCTGAGATACATATTCTTTAACGACAGCATCATCCGTAAGCTTCCCCATCATCGGCTTAAAGCTTAGTTCCCATGTTAACTTTGATGCTGGAAGATCGTACTTTTGGGCCTCCACTTCCATCCATACCAATGGGCTTGCCATCTCCTTTGGATTCTGGAAATATCAATGGGGTTCCCTTGTCACTTGTCAGCATAAGCATATGCAATATATTGATTACTTGCCCTTGATTCAGTATAAAAATTTATGATAAAAATTCTGATGCATTCTGATTGTTGGGGGCTTATATCAGATATTTATAGAAAGATTATACAATGTCCACAATCGAATCCTTCTGTGCTTACAAGTATGTTGGATCATGATGGTTAGATTTCTTGTGTTTTGTTGCAAATTAATGGAATTAGGTGGGAGCATTGTTCGTTGAAGATGGTTGATGACAGACGAACAAAAAAATTTGGATCGTATCATCCAGATAAAATTTTACTGAGATGATGCATCATCATTCGGCTGTTTCAAGGTATCTCAAAAAGAAACCTGTTATGCTTTTCTCTCAAACATCTCTTTCTTATTTGAGTGTGTAGTTTTATAATGTTTGTGAGGTGATTGTTCTCCTATATTTAAAGAGTGTGTGTTCTCTTCGAAAATACAGTGAGCGGCTGTATACCATAAAATATTATAGTGAAATTTTTTCATCTTATCCGTGATTTTTTTCTAACAATTTTTATGGGTTTTTTTACATAAATCTCGGTGTCTAATTTTATACTTTATTTTCATATTTATATCTCAAGATGTCGCACATAAAACCAATAAGTGATATTAGGGTCTTGATTTAAACTTTCTTAAAATTTCGAATATGCTCTGTAGTTGCAGCACTGATCTTCCACATTAGACAATATATTTTTTATATTTTTTATTAAATCGAGATTATTTTGTTCAGTCTACTAAATTGTTGTAGACATAACGACGGACAGATAACAAAGTTCAATGAGAACAATTTTATGTTGTGAAAAAATAAAGATACAAGCAGTTTTAAGAAAGAAGAATTGTTTGGCGACTATTGGAGATAGATCGAAGGAATTCAAGGACGAGAAGTGAAATGACATGAATGATAATGATGTTGGCAACTTATATTTGGTTATAGCAGATGAAGTACTGTCAAGTATCTCTGAAATAAAAACAACAAAATATATATATGATATTCTAACAAAAATTTACGAAGTTAAGTCATTACACAACAAGATTTTCATAAAGAGAAGATTTTATACTATTCGGATGGTGGAATCTTCGTCGATGACCGAAAATATCAAAACACCAAATACTCTATTTGCTCAACTCAACTTTATGGGTCATAAAATAGAACAAAATGGATGTGCGGAGCTTCTACTTCAAAGTCTACCAGATTTATATGATCAAATTATCATCAAATTAACCAACAATATCTTTATGGGCTTTCTAAAATTCGGCGTCTTAACTGCAGTTTTCGGAGAAGAAAGTCGGTGCAAGAATAAGGAAGATAGGTTGGTAACTTCGAAGCAGACAGAGTCTTTACTGATGATAGAGATTTATGGACCGTGATTTCAGTGGGAACCACGGGTGAAGTAGATCAAAGTCGAGAAGTAAGAAAAAATTATTTACTGTTTTAAATCTGGAGATAAAAAAAGCACTTCAAAAAAGAATATGCAATATACAAGTATCGAGAAGGGTTCTAAATGAAATGTGTTCGGTACTTCAGACGATGGTGAAATACTATCCAGCGAAGCAGCTACAGTTGCAGAAGGCAGACACAAATTTTGTGACGCGTAGATTATGAATTCAAGAGCGACGTTGACATAAAGTCTCAGAGAGAATGGTTCGATCGGTATGAACCAGTCTCGAGAGGATCTATATTCTTGGGAAATGATCATGACTTGGAAATTGATGGAGTCAGTACCATCAAAATAAAAATATTTGATGACACCATTTACACCATACAGGAGGTACGACATGTGAAGGGGCTGACAAAGAATCTTTTTTCCTTGGGACAGTTGAATGATATCGGGTGCAAAACCATCATCGAGAACATGATCATAAAAATTGTGAAGGTCGCACTTGTAATAATGAAGACAAAAAAAGTTTTCTGCAAATATGTATGTAATTTTATGGGAAATACACAAAGAAACAGAATTAGTTGTTGTATCAAATTGGTTTTGGAAAAGAATTAACAGTGTTATGACATATAAAGTTTGTGCATATGTTAAAACGAAAGTTGAAAATTCTCCCATAACGGAGGCTGCTGTTGGGGCTTAAAAAGTGTCTCTACCATTTTGTGAGTATTGTGTTACCAGTAAACAATACAAATTAAAGTTTGACACTTCCACTGTCAAAAGCAAAATCTTGAGCTGATTTATTCTGACGTTTGGCAGGCACCAGTTGTATCCCTAAGATGAGTAAAATACTTTACCTCTTTCATTGATGATTTCTCTAGGAGATGTTGAGTGTATGCAATCAAGTAAAAATCAGATGTTTTTTCAGTCTTCAAAAGATTTCAAAGCGCGTGTTGAACTTGATTCTTAAAAGAAAATCAAGTATTTGAGAAATGACAATGGATGAGAATATATAAGTGACGAATTTGATATATTTTGTCAACATGAAGACATCAAAATACAATTCACGACGACTTACACACCTGAACACAATGGAGTGGCTGAGCAGATTAACTTGTTGGAAAGAACAAGAGTCAAGTTGAGGACAGCGGGTCTAGCCAAATCATTTTGGACGGAAGCAGTCAAAACCACTTATTATATCATCAATCATTCTTCTTAGTGGTGATTGATCTGAAAACGCCTATGGATATGTGTACTGGAAAGACAGTTGATTATTCTTATTTGCCTATTTTTGGAAGTCCTTTGTACATTTTGTACAATGATAAAAAAAAAATAAAAAAGATCGAAATTGGATTCAAAATCCAGAAATGGTATCTTCTTGGATTATGCTGATAAAGTAAAGGAGTTTCGCTTGTGGGATCCTACTGTCTACAAGCATGTCATTAGTAAAGTTAAAGGAGACAAATTCACATTGAATTCAGAAACTACTATAATTCAGGTGAAAAATAAGACAGACAAAGATAAAATTTCTAGTGAAATAGTACCGGAGCACGAGGAACAAGAACATATTGAGCTTGAAGTTTCGAAAGTGAGGCAGTTAACTGGAGAGACAAGAATAAAATTTGGGATCTTGTTACACTACAACGAGGAAGGAAAGTCGTTGGTAACATATGTGTCTATAAGATCAAACGTGATGACAATAACCCAAGTGAACAGTATCGTGCTAGAATGATGGTAAAAGTGTATACTCAGAAAGAAGACATTAACTTCAATGAGATACTTTCTCCCGTGGTTTGACTTACAATAGTCAGAGTAGTGTTGACATTGTGTGTGTTGTTTGACCTACATCTAGAACAGTTAGATGTAAAAACAACATTTTTCATGGAGATCTTGAAGAAGAAATCTATATGCTCCAGACAGAAAGTTTTGCAGAAAAAGACAAAGAGAACTTGATTTGCAGGTTGAACAAATTCCTATGTGGTCTCAAACAGTCGCTGAGATGTTGGTACAAGAGAGTTGATTTTTACATTATGAACCTTGGATACAACAGACTTAGTACAGACCTTATTTGTGCTTACTTGGAAGGATATGAAAGGATCCTTTTTGTGCTAATCGGTCCTCATGTTAACTGGAACGAACTCGTAATCGAGCCCGTTATCATAGGTGCACACAAACTTTCATTGTCGCAGTTGATAAGGTGGCGCAGTGAACCTATCGCCATTTTTCAAAAAGGATGGATTTGATTGTGTGATGATTTTAGTGTACAGATGTTTATTTGTAGTAGAAAATTTGAGAAATATTTGTTTATTAGAGCATATCAAATCGGTGTTCAACAGCTAGGATAAAATAAATAAATAAATAAATAAAAATTGGTGAGCAACAGTCTTGGTCCACCCCACATATCCACTTTTTTTTCTAAAAATGTTGTTGTTTTTTTTAATTATTTAAAAAAACATATTTTATTGAAATTTTTTTTTGTAATGGTTGAATTTCTTTTAAAAAGCAAAAAATTTCAACGGCTATTTAAGGAATAATTAACGATTATTTAAAACAATTATTTTTTCATCTATAAATATTCATCATCTTCCATAAATTATTTCAAAATTCCAAACATATTATTCTACATCATAAAACACTTCAAAAATCTTTTCTCTACTATTTTCATAATATCAATTTATTTTTAATATTTATTTTTATAATCTTATTTTTCCAAAATCGATAAAAATAAGGATGTTTTTTTGTACAAAATTCGTGAATTATCTAAAAATACTGGAAGAAAATGTTTTCTCCCTAAAATTCACAAATTCCACCAAATTATTCATATAGTCTATATCCATCAAATTATCCACATTAATCCACCAAATTATCCATATAATTCATATCCACCAAATTATTCATCTAAACCACGTGCAACTGGTATGCATTTTACATCTTCGACAGAAAATGAACCTGTCACTCTGTCTTTTGTCCCGGAAACTCAATTGTTCGACCGTGAAACCTCGTTGAACTCGCAAATTTGGAGAAGGCAGATTCTGGAGCTGAGGACAAGAGAAAGAGGTCAACATGGAGAAAAGTCAAAGACGAGGTCTTACCAAGATCGTTTATCACTATCAACGATGACGCAATCATCGGCAATGATCAAAAGGCGGATGCTATCTGGGGAAGTGTTGCAAGCTAATACAATGAGAATCGTACTGCAGGTACATCCAATAGAAGTGCAAGTGTCATACGATCGCACTGACACAATACCATAAAAAATTACATCGCTTCAAAGCAAATTACAATAGCTTTTATAGTACGTATCATACCGACCACAATGATGAAGATATATTGCGGCTTCCGTATGAAAATATCGCAAGGAAAATAACGGTGTCACATTTAATATTGAGCAAGAATCGTAAAAGATTGTCCAATGTTTACTCTACAGTCTGTTGATCACCTTGTTGGCTCGAAGAAGGCAAGTACCTCGGAGTCGAGAGCAAGCAACACCCCATCCAACCAAGATGTGAGTCTACATGTAGTGTATGACAGTAAACTTGGACAACATGTTTACAAAGTTTACTGCGTATACAAGCATGAAAAAAGTTGAAATTGAAACGAAACAAAAACAACTTAAAGTAGAGGAGATGAAACCAAAACCTATCATAGCCAAAGTTCAATTGAAGGAATATACAATCCTTTCGAAGGAAACTTCACAAATGACAGATGAGCAACTTATTATCCTCAAAATCTATGTCAATAGATTAGGGGAGATGAAATATATAATTTTCAGTTACTGTAATTTTCAATCTTTGAACTTTTCAATTGATTTATTTTTCATTTCAACTAATGTAATTCTCTGTCAATTAATTGAAAAATCACAGTAATTTAAACTCTAACAGTATTTATTTTGATGATAATAAAACTTGTTATTGTGTTTCTAACATATTTACTCAAGTGTGAAGTTGTTAACTTAAGATGAAAGCTGAAAATCGAATTTAGCAAACTGAAAATCTGGCGAGCTGCAATGTTTCGATGATATATCCCATATCGAAGATGCAAATGACCAGCCGCCAAAACGAATAAACAAAAAACTCAATTTAGGACAAGTCATATTTCACGTCAATTGGGTTAAATCAGATGTTATCTAGGCAAACTGATTGAAGGAAGGTTCATCAGTTTGGTTGTTCAGCAAAGATCAGTTGGATATGAGCAGTTGAGTATTTTGGTCAGCGCGATCAGCTCGGTTATCCAAATGGAATGCTTCAGTATGTCTTAAGACGATGAAGATACGAGTTCTACGCATATTGAAATCAAAAAGACTAATTTCGACAGACCTCATCAGTTTGATTCAGTCCAGCAAACAAGCCCAATTGAATGACCATAATAGCCTAATTGAATGACCAAAGGAATGGCAAACAAAGGAAATTCAAAAAGGATTGGTATAGAATTAATGTTGTAATTTATTTTCAAGTTTTTGTCTAGTACTTTTTATCTTCACATAGCTTATCAGGTAAGGGATGAGGACTATTTTTAAGTTTTTATTGTTTTCGACTTCAAGTTTTGTTTAGCCGTACATAGGGTGGGGGGATTGGTTGATGAATTCTGGGTCATGAATTCAATTTTGATGGCTGGAGTAATTAACCATGTTTTTTTCCCTTTATTTTTGTGGTAGTGATTGAACGATTTTAGTTAAACTAATGAAATTAAGGTGTCATATTATGATAAATATCAGTAGATGGTGTATCTGATCCAAATTTATGAGTTTGTATAATTGGTGATGACCAATGTTTAGGCTATTGATTGAGTGAAATTTATAATATTACGAGTTCTCTTATTTTCATAAATTATTTGGTCTTGGTTTGGTTAAGGTTGGATTGTTGTAAGATTATCTCCAAGACTGCGCTATTTCACCAAAATTTCACCAAAATAGCACTATTTCCCTCCTCTAAGAGCATCTCCAAGGCTGCACCAAAATGATGTTTTTATCTCCAAGACTGCACTATTTCACCAAAATTTCACCAAAATAGCACTATTTCCCCATCTCCAACCCAACACCATGTTGGTGTAATACTCCATCATAGTGTGAATTTTTCTTCTCCAACCCAACACCATTTCCTACTCCATTTTGGTGGTGTAAATCCCTTTTTTTTTTTTTTTTTTTTTTTTTTTTNATTGAACATTGCACATACCCTCATACGAAATATTTTATAAGCAAAGTATTTCTAATTAAGTCAATATATATATAATTAGCAATTACTATATTTATTTAATTATTTTATCATATGTATATATGTTTAAAATGAATTTATCCTATCAAAATTAGCAATTATTATCTTATATTATTTTATGCAATTATAATTAATTAATTATTTATGTTGTTTTTTATTTTAATTTTTATTGTAATATATTTTAAACCTAATTATTAATAAATTAATTATATTATCATGTAAATTTGTAACCATTAATGATATTTTAATTATTGTGTTTAAAAATATTTTGTGAAATAAATTATTTGTTGTGAATAAAATAATAGAGAATATTCTGAGAATATTTTTTTTGGTGTATAGTTTAGAGTTGATGGATTGGAGATGAGTTTTAGATTTAGTTTAAGAATTACACTATTTTAAAGTTAGTGTGACACTAAGATAGTGTAATGAGTTGGAGATGTCGAGCATCTCCAAGGCTGCACCACCATTTTGGTGCAGATTCCTCTCTCCAATGAGGGCTGCGCTATTTCACCAAAATAGCGCAGCCCCTTTCCTCTGCGCCAAATTTGGTGCAGAGGCGCAGGGGTTTCTTTTTTTTTTTTTAATCATAAAAATTTTTAAAAAATAATTGTTGATTTTTAAAATATTTATTTATTTATGTTAATTATTAATATTTAAAAACTAATTTGATTTAATTATTTTTAATTAATATAAATTAATACAAATACAAAAAATTAATATAACTGACGAAGATGCTCACTTCGCACTGCGAAATGCTTTAATTGATCATTTGTGGACAACATTAGTCATAATTTAAATATATTAAATAAAATATAATAATTAATATATGTAAAATAAAAAAAATATTTCGGAAATATTCTTTTTGGTGTAAGATTTGAAGTAAATGGATTGGAGATGGATGTTTTATTTAGTGCAAAAATCGCACTATTTTAGTGTAAATTTTGGACCAAAATAGATTTTGTGGTTGAAGATGGTCTAAATCGTTCAATAATATTATTTGTAGTTTATTAAATTATTGCAAATTTAAAAAAAATGCCTGATTTGATCTGAGCTTGTCTCGATTGATTAAATGTAAACACTTTGAAGTAATGTGTGGGCCACATTTATGATGATTGAAACAACCACCAAATTATGTTTTGCTACCTGCCCGCTAGTTGAGAGGCACATTTCGTAGGCCTCCGCCATATTGTAGAGGAAAGTGAAGAGTACTTTTGTCATTGTCTCATCTATTACTATACTGACAAGTTTGATAGGTTTCATTTTATTGCATCTACTTTATAGTGCTAAAATAATATTTGTGTGAACTTTTAGTGCGTTAAAAATTACAAACAAATGGCATTGTGGTCAAGTTTTGCTATTTCAAACCACTAAAAGATAGGAGTGTCAATTTGAGTGGATAAAGTCCAAAGTATGGTATTACCAAAAAAATCTCGACTCAAACTTGAACTCGAACTGATCCGAAAATAGTAAACTCGAACCCAAAGTAACTCGATTAACCTGAATAACCCGACCTGATTTTTTTTTTTGCAACATTAATACATTATGTAGTTTTTTAACATAATAATTAAATAAATATTCAAAATACATAATGATAATATTTTAATCCAAACACATAATAACGAAAGTTCTTCGAAAAGTCTTCAAACATCACAAAATAATTTGCAAGTTTCAAGTAACAAAAAATCTACAAACACTTCAACCTGATAAAAAAAAAAAAGAATTGAGGCATAAGAATATTATTGGATATTTGGGTTGGACATTAATTTATTTCAAAACCCTAAAGGCTAAAACAAAAAAATTGAAAGAGGTAAGCTAGTGTATCATATTTTTTTTTTTTTTAAAAAATGATGAGTCGGGTGGATTCGGGTCAGGTCAACCGGAAGTTACCTGAAAAAATTCACGAGATTGAATTCGGGTTCGATTTATTTTGACCTAAAAATACACCCGAACCTGATATTTTTCAGGAAGGCTCGTGTCGAATTGAAAGATGAGTTCATTTTTGTCATCCATAGTAAAAGACGGCAATGTCCCTTGAAAGCATCATTTTCACACCCACCAAGCATACTTCCCTGAAGCGCCGGTCAAAATTTTTTTATATATATAATTTCATACCAACCATCAAATCCAGTAGGGTAGCTTACCGCATTTTTGTTACTCAAAACAGTTAAGCGTGCGGTGGGGAGGCAATGTCTATCACCAAGCTACAGATCGAGTCTTGCGAGTTCCCATCGGTGGTGAAGCCGCCGGGATCCACCAAGACGTTCTTCCTCGGCGGCGCAGGTGAGTGGTGCTTCTTATTTCATGAATTTTTCATGTTAATTGTCATAAGATCGGCGATGAATCGGTGCAGGGGCGAGAGGGTTGGAAATTGAGGGGAAGTTCATCAAGATCACCGCTATCGGTGTGTACCTCGAGGAAAACGCCGTTACTGCGCTCGCCGACAAGTGGAAGGGCAAGAGCGCCCAAGAGTTGACGGATTCTCTCGAATTTTTTATGGACATCGTGACTGGTGATCTTCGCTCTTTTTTCTTGATCTCAAACGATGTGCTGTTACTTGTTCTCCGTCTCTCACGTCTGCATATTTTATAGGTCCCTTCGAGAAATTCACGCAGGTGAGGATGATCTTGCCATTAACTGGTCAGAAGTACTCGGAGAAGGTGGTAGAGAACTGCGTTGCATACTGGAAAGCAATCGGAACCTTCAGCGACGCAGAGTCTGAAGCATCCAGCAAGTTTCTGGAGATTTTCAAGAACGAAAGCTTCCCACCTGGGGCATCCATCTGCTTCACCCAATCACCTCGAGGATCACTGTGGGTAAGTGTGTTCTGGACAGAAACAAGATAGATTAAGTCTGTCTTGCAACAAATTTATGTCTTAATAGGCTGCAATTGCCCACTTGTAGATCAGTTTCTCCAAAGACGGTAGCTTACCCGAGAAAGAGAATGCGGTGATAGAAAACAAACAACTGTCGGAAGCGGTGTTGGAAACGATCATTGGCAAGCATGGCGTTTCTCCTGAGGCAAAGCAGAGTTTGGGCGCAAGGATATCGGAGGTGTTGAAAGCATCTTCAATCGAATAGGCTCGACAGCAGGGCAATGTTGTTGTGATAAATAAGTCTCTTAGTGGTGTCTCCTCTGTTTTGTGTTTTTAAGGAGACTAGTTAATCTTATCATCGGTCGGTGGATTTGATATCCTTAAAGCAGTTTCAAGTCTTGTAGTCTCACAATGAAATGGCTATTCAAACGTGAGACAGAAATTCCAAATTTACTTTTGTTTGAAATAGTGCCTCAGCAAGTTCTACAGAGCACATATGTGCCCAGAATTTTTTAACCAAAAAAAAAAAGGCATACCAGTTAAAATCATAGTTACTATACATGTTCATGGAGTCTCAAAAATTTCTCATTAACAAGTTCAATATTTTTTATATTTAACTCATTCTTCCGATTCCGTACAAAAGATATTCAGTCCATTATAATAGAAGTTAAAAGATGATATTTATACGCATCGTATCTTTTATATGAACATCCCATAAGATTTGAAAAACGACAAAAGACATCCATAATGTAATCTTATATCTTCATCTTTATGCAAGAAATTGAAACTTATAATGAGAAGTCATCTCTGGTATCAACATACAATCTTATGCAAAATGATTTGATATACAAAAGAAAAAATATCAAACCATCATTTTTCAATATCAGGATAAGTAATCTTATGCAAAATGATTTGATATACAAAAGAAAAAAATATCAAACCATCATTTCTCAATATCAGGATAAGTGTTTTAGTCGTAGAGACCAATCCATTGGACTTATGATATCTAGAGATTTTTTTCGAGGCACGACAAAACAAATATGTTATCCCTATAAGTTTAGGCATCAAATGCAAAATAAAAATGAAATAAAAATATTCATCACTATTAAGGTACCAACAACTTCCCCACACATCGAATTAGAGGAACCATCAATGATAATGTTTTCAAGTACATTAATAGTTGCATCATTCATAACTATCAAGCTCCCAATAAAACAAAATGGGAGCTCCAATGAGTGGTTCATGCTCGATGCAAAGTACCAATATGATTAACTCATCGCCCAATCTCGCGTTCACCAGCAACAACAGAACGTGGAATTTCATTAACTTGAGCAGATTGTAACTCGGCATTTCTCTTGTGAGAAGATGTAACAAGATTGACAATAATCATAAGATTTGACAAGAAAATCCATATATAGATCTATTTTGCTGTCACTATAACTAATGCTAGATGGAGTCGATGAGCAAAGCAACACACATAATATACATAGAGTTAATCTTTAAGAAATAAAGTTTGCAATCCATTAAAAATATCGTATATATTTTTAGCACCATCATACCCTTGATCTTGCATATCTTGAATTTCTAGATCATAACTAGTGAGGACATCACATGAACATGCACGATTTAGAAAAAACGCTCCTGCAAGAAACCATGAACATCAACAAATATCAAAATTATAGTTATCTGTTCTTTATTAGATACATTATTCGGTTCATCCACCAAAATACAAAACTTTGAATCTCAAACTTCATCATAGATTTTATTTCTGACTCTATTACCAATAATATGTAAGATTTCTTTTTGAACTTTCTAGTGAGGTATATTTTACATTTATCGGAGCCTTATCTAAGATAACATCACCAATACTAGTATTCTATTTCCCAAAAAGTTGTAACATTTCAATGAAATTATTATGATTTTGGGAAATGAAAATTCATCAAGACCTCTTAATCCGCATGGCCAATGGACGCTTTCAATTGTTGTTGCAAGTCCTAATCGATTTTTTTGAACATGTTCAGAATATTCTTGATTTATAACTTTATCTATATGTCGAGTTACACTCATCAAATAAACAATAAATTTTTATGCGCCAAGTTAGAACTTCTCATGTAAAACAAAAAGACACACTTAGCTCCATCATTAACGTGTTTCCAATTTCTAAACCCTTCATCTATAAATTTAGATTTTTGTGCTTCACATAATTCAAAAAGATATAACGGAAAACAAAATATTGCATTCTTCGAAAGAGAGTACTTTAACCACCGAAAATTTTTAAACCATGTATATTGAAATCTACATTGTTGCTTTCTTGATTCAGACCGTAGGTGTGTTGACAATTTAGATTGATATGGCCTCATTTCGATATAAGCGTGTTGTTGAAAACCAAATTCTGGATTCTGGAGTTTGACAAACTGATCAACCAACTGATACGCGTAAGTACATTCAACAAATGGACTTTATAACTGAAATCAGCTAACTGATCAGTTGGAAACTGATTTATGCTATAGCACCCTTCAACTGAACATGTCTCGGGAAAGAATGATCAACCGACAAAGAGACATAGAAGATTGCAACGCCGCACTTAAATCAATACAGCTTAGAACAACGCATTTCGGCGAAAGCAGTTAAGACGCCGCATCACAATAAATGAAGGAAACAATATCCAAGGAATAATCAAGTAAAAAATTAACGGATACAAAGATTCAAATTCATCTCAAGTTACCGTTGGAAAGGAAGCATATAAATAAGTGAACAAAGCAGCTGAGAAGAAGAATCATCAACGCATTATTGAAGCTTGCTGTTACGCTGCTAAAATCACAATTCATAGCTCACGTATATCAGATATATCAGTAGCATCTAAAACTACACTTTGAGCGTGTTAGCACTTTGTAATTCAATCAAGAATATATCAGTTGTGCTAAGATCAGTCACGAACTGATAAAAGCTGTTGTATGCTAAGAGTTTCAGTTTTGGCAGTGTTAAGTCCAAACTGAAGTGGGTCAGTACAAGTCTTGTATTCGATCAAAGTCTTTTAGTGGAAATCCTATCCTTGAGATAGAAGGGGTGACGTAGGAGTGATTGAAATCTCCGAACATCCAGAAACAATCCTTGCGTACTTTATTTCAGTTTTGTATTCTATCTTTCAGTCAGTTATTTTCCGCAACTACTCTTAGTTTAACTGATTGTCATTGACCAACAAGATTCCGAGAATCAGTTTGTCACCAAACTGAATTCAAAATTCGAAAAGATTCATTTTAATTGTGAGTGTTTATTCAACCCCCCATTCTAAACACTCTTGATACGTTAATCGATGCTATCAAGTGGTATCAGATCAGTTGAATCTTGTTCTTGAATACTTTTGATCTATAAACTTGCTAGCATGACTTCATTCAACAAAATCCCTGTGTTCTCCAGAGAAGAATTTGATGATTGGAAAATCAGAATGCAGGCTCATTTAGCTGCACAAGATGATGACATGTGGTATGACGTAATTGATGGACCCATGAAGATTCTGAAACTAATACAGCAGTTGCCATAACAGAAGGGGCACCACAAAGAATAGAAAAGCCCAGAGAAGAATGGACATCTGAAGATAAAAAAAAAGCCAATCTTGATAATGTGGCTAAAGACATTTTGTACAAGACGCTGGACAAAATAACTTTCAGCAAAATAAAGATGTGTAAGACAGCCAAAGAAATTTGGGAAAAGCTGATCCAGCTTTGTGAAGAAAATGATCAAACCAAGGAAAATAAACTTTCAGTTGCAGTTCAGAAGTTTGATAATATCAAAATGATAGCAGGAGAATCAATGCACGAGTATGATGAAAGAGTAAGCAGTATCATCAATGAGTTAAATGCACTTGGAAAAGTGTATACAAACAAAGAGGTTGCACTGAAGGTAATGAGAGGTCTTCCCAAAGAATGGGATGTCAAAACTATGGCAATGAGAGAATCCAAAGACCTGAACCAGATTGAACTTCATGATCTATTTGCTGATCTTAAAGCTTATGAGTTCGAACTGCAAACCAGAGAAGGAGAACCATCCACACCAGCAGCCACAACTGCTCTAGCTGCTGTCAGAACAGAACCAACTAGTTCAGTTGAGGAATCTGCTGATCAGTTAAGCAATGATGCTATGTCTTCATCAAAAAGTTTGGAAGGTTCATGAGAAAGAATCAAGGAAACTTTCAGAAGTCATACCAAGGAAACAACTCCAAAGATGAAACAAATGCTTGTTACAATTGTGGCAAATCAGGTCACTTCATTGCTGACTGTCCTAAACCCAAGAAGGACAGTCAAGGCTCAACTGATAGAAGAAAGAAATCATATGAGAACAAAAGAAAACCCAAGGATGATAAGAAGTCCTTCAGAAAGAAACATGAGGTACTCTTAGCCGAACAAAGCAAATCTAAATGGGCAGAAACTGACAGTGAGGAGTCAAAACCAGAAAGCTCATGCAGCTCTAGTGATGATGAGGAAGACAAGTGCTTGATGGCTAATGATGCAGAAGAAGAATCATCTAGTTAACATGTATTTGATTTCAGCTCAACTGATTTTACACGAGAAGAACTCATTCTAACACTACATGATATGGTAAATAAATATCAAAAGCTTGAATCATTATTCAAAAAAAACAAAGCAAAGCAAACTGATCCCAGAGACAATAAAACCAAAACTGATGAATCAGTTGACGGGTTGAGTCTGAAAAGGGAAATTGCTGAGTTAAAAGCAGAAAGAAACAAAGATCAGTTATTAATCCAAAAGTTGATGCTTGAAAACTCAAAACAGACTGAGCTCATTCAATCTTGGAACAAGTCATCTATTGCACTAAATGAAATGCAGAATTCACAAAAATCAGTTTCTGATAAAACTGGTTTAGGGTTCAACACTCAAGGAGAAATGTGTCCAAATGACACTCAACCAAAGCTAAAAATAGACAAAGGGAAATATATTCACTTTGTTAAATCAGCAGTAGTACAAGAACAAATTGAGCCTAGTAAGCTGATTGAGCAACCTACTGTAAATATGAACAAGGCTAGAAGATATGGGATTGGTTATAGTCAAAAATCCTCAACTGATTCACAAAGTCAGTCATCACAAAGGTTTCACAAAAACTATTCAAATAGCTACTTCAATTACTACAACTGCAAGCCAGTTCAGAAGAGATACAGACTAAACAATCACTTGAATAAACCTAAAATACATAATGTATCATCTGTACACTACACACCATGCTCACAAAAGCCGAGAAAAACAATTTGGAATACAACTACTGGAAAGTCTGTTAGACTAATCCAAGTGCGGGTTCCTAAGGGACTAATCAGCTCAGGACCCAAATAAGTATGGGTACCAAGTTTTATTATGTGTGTGATTGCAGATAACAGGTACAAACAAGAACTCAATATGGTATTTGGACAGTGGATGTTCGCGACACATGACAGGAGATGCAAGTGTGCTATCTCAACTGACCAAATACAGTGGTCCAAACATCAGTTTCGGAGACAATTTCAAAGGTAGAACTGTGGGTAAGGGTAAGCTTATCCATGGTAACTTTACTTTTAAATATGTTCTATTAGTAGAAAACCTGAAGTATAACTTGATTAGTATCAGTCAGTTATGCGACAGTGGATTCTCAGTACAATTTGACAAAAATTCATGTTCAGTCAAAACTTCAACTGATGAAATCATACTCACTGGCAAACGTTGTGGAAACACATATAAAGTCAGTTGGACTGATCAATCTTATGCACCAGTTTGTTTTATTGCTTCCAAGTCATCAAAAAACTGGTTGTGGCATAAGAGACTAAATCATTTAAACTTTAAAACATTGCCTATCTGAGTAAACTGTAACTGGTTTGCCCAAAATAGATTTTTCAAAAGAAAAACTTTGCTCAGCATGTCAGTATGGTAAACAAGTACGATCCTCTTTTAAAAACAAGGGTTGTAAATCTTCATCCCGATGCTTAGAACTGTTGCACATGGATCTTTTTGGTCCTATACCAGTCATGAGCTTAGGGGGAATGAAATACATCTTGGTGGTCGTAGATGACTTTTCAAGATTTACTTGGGTTATTTTTCTCAAATCTAAGGACCATACTGCTTCACAACTGATAAAGCTCTTCAAAAGACTTTTAAATGAAAAATCAGTTGGAATTGATCGAATCAGATCTGATCGAAGAACTGAATTCATCAATCAAACTCTTTCAAATTTTCTAGAAAATGCTGGAATTAAGCATGAGCTCTCAGCAGCCAGAACTCCTGAGCAAAATGGTGTAGCTGAGAGAAGAAATCGGACCCTTAAAGAAGCTGCTAGAACAATGCTTGCTGATTCTGGTATTTCTCAAAGGTTTTGGCAGAGGCAGTAAACACTGCGTGTTATACTCAGAACAGATCAATGATTAATAAGAATTATATGAAAACACCATATGAGATCTGGCATGGAAGAAAAAGTATAATTACTTATTTCAAAATATTCGACTGCAGATGTTTTATCCTTGATAATGGTAAAAATTATTTAAAAGCGTTTGATACTAAATCTGCAGAGAGAATATTTCTTGGATACTCATCAGTTAGTATAGCCTATAGAGTCTTCAACAAGAAAACCCTAAAAATGTTGAAGAATCAGCTCATGTTGATTTCGATGAAACTGAACTACCTGATAAGCCCACTGATCAAGTTGAGCTAGCTGATCGATTTACAGATATCAGTTTGAAAGATGATAGCAAAAATGAAAGTCACAGCAATCAAAACAGATTTCAAACACCTGAACCAGAAGTACTGGACCAATCAGATGTACATAACGTCGTTGCTGATGATCAGTTGATAGAGCATAATGATAACACTCAAATACCAGTTGACGAAGCACCAACTGAGACTGAAAATTGTGTTCAGTTACCAACTGAAGAAATTGCTGATACAACAAATACTGAGTACAGATGGAAAAAATAACACCCACCTGAACTGGTAATAGGAAATCCATCAGATCCAGTAAGAACTCGAAATCAAATGCTAAATTAATTTATCCATTCAGCATTTGTTTCACAACTAGAACCGAAGAAAACTGATGAAGCTCTTGCTGATCCTAACTGGGTAAATGCAATGCAAGAAGAGCTAAATCAGTTCACTCATAACAATGTCTGGAACTTAGTTCCAAGACCAATTTCAAAAACTATTATAGGTACAAAATGGGTGTACAGGAACAAACTGAATGAAGACGGCTCAGTTGTACGCAACAAAGCAAGACTTGTGGCACAAGGATATAGGCAAGAAGAAGGAATTGACTATGATGAAACTTATGCACCAGTTGCAAGATTGGAGGCAATAAGAATCTTTCTTGCTTCTGCATCACACAAGAACTTCAAAGTATACCAAATGGATGTGAAGAGTGCTTTCTTAAATGGTCAGCTGCAGGAAGAAGTAAATGTTGAACAACCTCCAGGTTTTGTAAATCATAGTTTACCTGATTATGTTTATCATTTGAACAAAGCCCTGTATGGTCTTAAACAAGCTCCCAGAGCTTGGTATGAAACCCTTTCAAAATTTCTAACTGATCATGATTTTTCCGTAGGATCAGTTGATAAGACTTTGTTTAAATTTTCTAAAAATAATCATATCTTACTTGTTCAAATTTATGTTGATGACATTATATTTGGGTCAACTAAACCCAAATTATGCGAAAAATTTGCTAAGTTAATGCATGACAAGTTTGAAATGAGCATGATGGGTGAACTGACATTCTTTCTTGGACTGCAAGTGAAGCAACTGGAGACTGTTATATTCATCAGTCAGACTAAATATACAAAGGAATTGCTAAAGAAATTTGGAATGGAATCATGTTCAGCTGCAACCACTCCCATGAGCTCATCAGTTAAAATGGACACTGATCAAGGGGGAATATCAGTTGAGGCGACGCTGTACCGAGGTTTAATAGGTTCATTATTATACCTAACTGCTAGTCGTCCTGATATTGTTTTTGCAGTTTGTATGTGTGCCAGATTTCAAGCAAATCCTAAGCAATCACATTTCTCAGCTGCCAAAAGAATTTTGAAATATCTTAAGGGCACACAAAATGTCGGATTATGGTATCCTAAAGATTCTTCTTTCAATTTAGTTGGATATTCAGATGCAGATTATGCAGGATGTAAGCTAGATCGTAAAAGCACAAGTGGATCATGTCAGTTTCTTGGAGACCGACTGATTTCTTGGTTCAGCAAGAAGCAGACATCTATAGCTACCTCAACAACTGAAGCAGAATATCTAGCTGCTGGTAGTTGCTGTGCACAACTGATCTGGATCCAGCAACAACTGAGAGATTATGGAGTAATTACAAATGAATCGCCCATATTTTGTGACAATACGAGCACAATTGCCATTACCTATAATCCAGTTCTTCACTCAAGGACAAAGCATATAGATGTCAGACACCACTTCATTAGAGATCATGCTTTGAAGAAGGACATTCGACTGGAGTATATATCAACTGAGCAACAAGCAGCTGACATCTTCACCAAACCATTACCCGAGACTAAGTTTTCTTACTTTCGCAATATTCTTGGTTTAATTGATTTATCATAAGAAAGTTGTTAATGTTACTTTACTAATGAAATTGTCTGCAGAAAATAAGGACACAACAATAAACTGAAAATGATATGTTATTAAGAATAGAAACGATTCCATCTTACAGTAGACAATTCAGAACCAACTGAATCCTGCCATTCTGTAATAAAATTGTTCAATTCATAAATTCGGATTCTAGAGAATGATTTAGTTATAGAAATCTTCTTAATCACATACCACTCCTTCCACAGCATTGCTTGTAACATAACCTTGTCATCGACAAGCTCTGTAACATGTCTGACTTCAAATCGTTCCAAGTATCTTCTGGCTGTTGCTGCTTGAACTCGAGAAGGAGTCGCACCACTACTACTTTTTCTCTGCAACTCATGAATTTTGAACCATGTTGACACCACCTTTTTCAAGACATATTCTTCCATCTTCTTCTTCAACTCTTCTAGATAAGCACTTGTTTCTTCAGTAACGTGAACATGCGAACTACTACAAGCATTGGAAATATCTGAATCTGCCATGTTTAAATGATATTATCTCACAACTCACTGCTATTATCTTATTTATAGACAGATGACATTTAATGTCAAAGAAGTTGAAGAGTCTCAAGCCAACAAAGCTTTTTCTCAATTACCCAAGCTTCTTATCTATCAGTTGCTTATTTGATATCAGTTTGTTAATTACTAGTTGATTTATTTTTTCAACTGATATCAGTCTGGTTTTTTAAATCTTAACTGATTTCAATTTACAATCAACTAATATTAGTTCTTTAACAGTTCATTTGTTCAGTTAGTAATTCATTTACAACAACTAATGAAACTGCCAATTTGCAGGAAAGAAAAAGACAAAATTAACTCAGATAAATATTTTATTCAAGCATAAACATTAGCTCGCATTACAGCATAATATTTTTCCTCTACATCAATTATCCACATCTTCAACCAAGTGGATAAAGGTGGAGTGGACGTCTTGGCAAAGCTGTGTGAATAAGCTATGCGCCTCAGGATCTTCAATTCCTTCCGGAGCATCAGCTGATGACTATGACCATCCTTAAAGACGTCAATCCACTCAGTTATGTGCAAGTGCTCCCGCACCTTCCTCAGCTCTGCCACCCATTCAGGAGTGGTAGCCTCTCCAGTGTTATACAAGAACTCAAGTTCTTGTAACTTCTCCCAGTACTGAAGATTCTCATAGAAGACTTCATCTTCTATCTCAGCCTTCCTGGCCTCCAGAGAAAACGGCGAAGCACTCGAGCTACTCGCACCAGCCATTTCTTTTATCTTAAATATTTTACTAATATGACTGAAACTAACTGTGTTACTTCTATTTATAGCCGAGAGTTATGGAAGCTGAAGGGCCGTGCACGTTCCAGCAAACAATAAATTCCTTAAACTTTAAATTTATTTTTATCGTCATTTTTAATTATTTTGCGCACCGATTAAGGGAGAATATCAGTTTTTGAAAATGTTAACTGAGATGACAATTGTTTGTGAATTCTCAACTGAAATGAATCAATATCCCAACTGATTGTTCAGCTGGATATTTTACAAATCTTCTCGTATAAGTTAACAAATTAAAAAACTTATTATATTCCAAATCAACTAACGTGACTGCAGTTTCATAACGTGGCCTATTTTAAACCGCTTACTTTTTGCACACACGCTTACAGCACACGTACACATATTTTTATTCAAATTTTTTTGGACTGACACGTGTCCCGAATTTGAACAGTCATGAACAAATGTACTATGCCCGCCTCAATTCAGTTTTCTGTCTTACGCATACAATCAGTTCCTAAGAGCATACTAATTCCAATGCTTATCTTTTACGAATTTCAGATCAGTTTACTTTTCGAAATTGGGAATCAAATCTCAGCTCACATGTTGAACGCTATGGCTATTGATTTTGACTCAGTTTTATCAGTTCAAGAAGCTGATGTTAAGAATGTTTTTCTGAAGATTGAATCGGCTGGTCTCAAGATGTTTTTGGGACAATCTTCGCAGGAGATCTACCCCAAGGAAGTAAATGAATTCTATATGAAGGGGTTCATCACTACTGATGGAAGTATCTCTGTAACTGTCAATAGTCAGCTGTTGATCCTATCTGAAAAGACCTTCGGAGAAATTTTCTCGTTGCCAACTGATGGGTACGTCAGCTTCTCTGAAGTCAAAACATCTGACATTGCGGAAATGCAATCCTTGCTGTCTGCTGATGGGCGGAAAATTAAAGTTTCCGATCCTAAGAAGGAACTGAAGCATGAGGTTCAGTTATTAGCCGACATTGTGGCGAAGGGCATATTGGCTAAAGCAGGCTCTTATGCTGCCCTTACTCTTGAGAAATTCCAAGTGATGACCATCATCATGGGAGAGAAGAAAGCTAACTGGAGGCACATTATCTTAAATATTCTAAGGAATATGATTCAATCTACCAAACAATCAAGAGGCTTTGCCATTCCAATCAGTCATCTTCTGAAACTGAAGGGATTGATAGCTGACAATGCTGGAAAATCCTCAAAGTTCAAGATCTTCACTGCCAAGAACATCTTGCCACCAAAGACCAAACAGGAGGTTGGGACGCAACCACCTGCTCCAACACCAGTCAAGAAGGCCAAAACTTTGGCCCAACCGAAGACTGCAAAACGAAAACTGATTATCAGAGAATCAGATTCGGAGAAAACTCCTTCTCCTAAGCTTGTCAAGAGACCATGGACGCAAAGAACTAAACCAATAACAGCGGTGAAATTCATTCCAACTGAGAGCTTGACTCAATCAGCTGCTCAACAACCTATTCAGGCTATACCTTTGCAGGTTGTTCCACCTGATGATTCAGTTGCTGAAGAAGAGGCACCCGCTAAAATGAGAGCTCCCTCGACTCATGTAAATCGCCCTACCATCTTGCCTCGGGCCTGATCTAAAGGCGTTATATTGAGGGAACCACTGAACACTACTCATTCTGGTCTGGATATTCCTCACATTCTTACAACTGACAAAGGAAAAGACAAGCTAGTTGAAGAGCCAAGGCCATCTAATGCCATCCAAACTCACATTGACCTAGTTTGGGAACAGGTCAATGCATTTGCCACAGCGAAAGTGAAATCTTTTGATAGTTGGAAGAAGTTCAGGACTGAAATTTTTGCCAAAGAGCTGAAGCGCAAATCCCAACTGAAAAAGTTTATTAAACTTGAAGAGATTGTCTTGAAAATAGTCAAAGCTGCTACGATTGTTCAGGCATTGGAAAGGCAAAAATATTTCTTTGATCAGATTCGAGTCAAAAAGCTGACTAAAATAGTTGAAGAACTGAAATCCAACTACAATCCCGTAGGTCCAACTGCCTATTATGATAGAGCTGTGTTCACCCAACTGGACACAGATCTTAGTGGGCTACAAATGGAAATCAGATTTTGGGAACATGATCAGGAATTGGTTCTCCCTGAAAAATCCTCCCGTTCAAAAGCCAAAGAAGATACACCCTCCTCCCAGCAGAAAGGGCCATCTCCACAATCAGTTGCTGAAAAACCTGTTCAAGATGTGCCACAATCATCTGCTGTAGAACATCAGATGTACTCTGAAGCTGAGCTGACTTTTGCCAACATTGATGAAATCATTCAAGAAATGGCGAAAGAATCTCTTATGAGTGAACCCATCTCTGAAGAAGTTGATCACTCAACTGATCAAATCGCTCAAGAGGTTCCTATCTCAATAGAAGTACCAGTTCAGTCTGTTGTTGCTGAAATAGAAGATCAAAAGTGGTGGCTAGCCCATCACCAAATCAACAGATTGCTGAAAAACTTCCAACTGATGAGCCAGCTCAGATCACAACTGACTTTCAAGAAGTTACATCAGCTCATGATCAATCAACTGACAATCCTGCAGTATTTCCTATTCAGCAGGAAAATATCTCTGCTGATCATCATCAATCTTCACCTCCTACAGTCCAAGTGGCAGTAACTGAAACAGATGTTTCAGCACAGACTACTTCTGAAACAATGATATCTGATAAGACCATGGTGGTCTTTGATCAAGTCTCAACGGAACCAGGAACATCTTGTCAGTCTCCGCCTCATTCTTCTACAGATTTTGATAAAGTTCTGGAAGATATTAAGGAAATTCAGCAGAAAATGAATGAAATGATCAATCATGTATACAAGATCCAGCATACTCAATTAGAGCATTCTCTGAAATCGGAACACTCTGAAAAATTCAACTATTAGAAACTGACGACAATTCAAGATGCTTTAACATATCTCTCTCGAACAGTGGATGATATACAGAAGAACAGAGGATTGGCTAAGAGTCTCTCAGTGACTCAAGACTCTATAAGCAAGAGAGTTGATGCTGTCGAGACACTTGTATCAAGAAAGATAGATGTACTTCAAATCTCTCTAACCTCTGCTGTTGAAAACGTATCCAACTCTGTCAATTTTCTATCAACAGATGTTCGAAGATTATCCTTGAAGATGGAGCTGTTTGACAAAAAAGGAGAAGAAATCAAAGAAATGCTAGAACAGCAGAAAAAATCCTCTTTTCAGAAGTAGCCATTTTCGTACTCATGAAGTACATGATTCAGTTGATCAATCTCCTATTTTATCTACATACATGATTCAGTTGATCAATCTCTTATTTTATCCACATATATGATTCAGATGATCAATCTCTTATTCAGTTATTATTATTTGCTGAGTTTTGTCAAACACCATAAAGGGAGAAATTGTTGAAAACCAAATTCTGGATTCTGGAGTTTGACAAACTGATCAACCAACTGATACGCGCAAGTACATTCAACAACTGGATTTAATAACTGAAATCAGCTAACTGATCAGTTGGAAACTGATTTATGCTAAAGCACCCTTCAACTGAACATGTCTCGGGAAAGAACGATCAACCGACAAAGAGACATAGAAGATTGCAACGCCGCACTTAAATCAATACAGCTTAGAACAACGCATTTCGGCGAAAGCAGTTAAGACGCCGCATCACAATAAATGAAGGAAACAATATCCAAGGAATAATCAAGTAAAAAATCAACGGATACAAAGATTCAAATTCATCTCAAGTTACCGTTGGAAAGGAAGCATATAAATAAGTGAACAAAGCAGCTGAGAAGAAGAACCATCAACGCATTATTGAAGCTTGCTGTTACGCTGCTAAAATCACAATTCACAGCTCACGTATATCAGATATATCAGTAGCATCTAAAGCTACACTTTGAGCGTGTTAGCACTTTGTAATTCAATCAAGAATATATCAGTTGTGCTAAGATCAGTCACGAACTGATAAAAGCTGTTGTATGCTAAGAGTTTCAGTTTTGGCAGTGTTAAGTCCAAACTGAAGTGGGTCAGTACAAGTCTTGTATTCGATCAAAGTCTTTTAGTGGAAATCATATCCTTGAGATAGAAGGGGTGACGTAGGAGTGATTGAAATCTCCGAACATCCGGAAACAATCCTTGCGTACTTTATTTCAGTTTTGTATTATATCTTTCAGTCAGTTATTTTCCGCAACTACTCTTAGTTTAACTGATTATCATTGACCAACAAGATTCCGAGAATCAGTTTGTCACCAAACTGAATTCAAAATTCGAAAAGATTCATTTTAATTGTGAGTGTTTATTCAACCCCCCTTCTAAACACTCTTGATACGTTAATCGATCCTATCACGTGTCTAATTTCATCATGATGATTAACATGATGCCGTCACATCAAAATACGCAATCCAGGATCCGTTCAATGGAAGTTTAATCAAACTCAACTCTTTGAGATTTAGGAGGATTGGGGCTCCTCGTTAGGAATGGATGCATGAGTCTCGGTCCTCTGGGATAATGAAAGATTATCAATTTTTGGTTAAAAATGATTAATTATTGCTTCTCCTTTTTCTGTCTCGATTTCACATTAAAATAACTATAAATAAACAAAAATATTAAATTGAGATTAGAACAAAATAACATAAAGTACATAGATAAATTTAAAATCAATAATGTGACAAAGTTCGGTAAACGAATCCATCAATAGCATCCTCGTTAATTCATTGAACAAACACTCTTGAAAAGGAAATTTGCAGCTCAAAACTTACTGCTAAACCACAAACATTTCCCCTCATTTGTGTAGAAAATTACCTGAAGAATCTTGTTATGAAGTTCAGATGAGGAATTGGCTTCCCTGCAATGACCTGCTGCAGGCTGCACCATAGCTCAAAGAGAAATTCACAGGAATTCTTTATTGGGGCTCTTTAGAGCTAGCTCAAGTGGCTCAAGGAGTAAGATAATTTAGAGTAAACAAACGTCTTTCTTCAGGATCTTGGTTCATGTTTGACCAAACCACAAACTTTAAATATTTAAAAGCGTCAAAGAATCATTCTTCTTCCAAAATTATATTTAATTCTTGTAAATAATTATGATATATCCTACAATACAGAAACTAGTGCTACAAAATAATTTCCAAGTCCTCATCACAACATGACCTATAAAAATTGAATCGTGGAAATGGAATCACGGGATGTTGGGTTCAATAATTGTTCCTGTTTGATAGAGCGATCGAACAGTGGTGCTTGAGCTGTTGTGCGATTTAAATGATTTGAGTTGCACCATTACAACCATCTATAGCTTTTGGTAAAGCGGCAAGCGCTCGGTCCTACAATTGGTATCAGAGCCAAGGTGACGGGTTCGATTTTCATTGATTGCAACAAGTACAAATTTTTGGGAGAGAGATTGTTGGGTACAATAATTGTCCCTGCTTGGTAGAGCGATCTAACCGTAGTGCTTGAACTGGTGTGCGGTTTAAAAGATTTGAGTTGCACCATTGCCACTAGCTATAGCTTTTGGTAAAGCGGCAAACACTCGCTCCTACACGAGAATCAATCGAAAAATAACTGAGAAACATAAAAACCGAGTGTTAAAAAGTACCTGAACATCTTAAAGAACACCCACAAGCCGCGAGACCTAGCCAGAGGAAGAGCTGAACATGGAAAACGATACAAATGCGAAAAGACAGATATTTTGTTCGATAGAATAATTGTTGTATGAAGATCTCTTTTTAAGCCCACCTTTAAATGGGTTGAGATATACTATAACCTTTTTTTTTTTTTTTTTTTGCAAATTAGGCTACTAGACTAATTACATATCCAGCTAAAATTAATATATAAAAATAAATATATTTTTTGGCCATCCTAGCTATAGCTCAGATAAGAGTGTCAATCGGGTCGGGTGGGTCGGGTTTCGGGTCAACCCGCGAATTTTTAATTTTTTTTTCAACCCGAACCCGAACCAATCCGAAAACCCCCAACCCGAACACGAACCCGTCTAACCCGACTCAACCTGTCTAACCCACCTAACCCGAAATTTATTTATTTATTTTTATTTTTTTCAAAAAAATTCGAAAAAATAAAAAATAATAATAATATTTTAATTTAAACACATAATAACAAAATTTTCAATTTAAATTTGAAAGTTTAATTGTAGAAAATTAAAAGTATATTTACTAAATCAAATAAACAATTGTTAAAAAAATAAAAAAATATACAAAATAAATATTAAATGATGAAAATTTATCATATAAATATACAATATATATAAATATAGGTAATATTTTCAAAAAAAAAAATTTCGGGTCAACCCACGACCCAACCTGAAACCCGTGTAACCTGGCACTAACCCGAACCCGAAAACCCCAACCCGAACCTGATTTTTTTCGTGACGGGTCGTGTTGCATTTTGACACCCCTAAGCCCAGATGACCTCAAGTCTGTCACTGCCATTGTCTATGCACCGTTTAACCTACAATTGGTCGTTAATAAAACATGAATCTGAAACAAATTGAGTAGACAACTCCAAAGCTTTCATCTAAATGCCAAATCAATAAACAAAAACGGGCATTACCTTCCAAGAGAACAAATACAGATATGGAATCAAGGTGTGTCTAACGGCCAAAAAATTTGGTGCCGACTCCATATCATCATATATAGATCATTTTCAGTACTAAGCCTCCATCGTAAAATTATTCCCTAGAGACCTTTCAATTATATTCCTTACCTTAGCATCTTCGATTCTTGATAGAGGAAAAATTACAGTCCATCTTCAGTATATGTATGTAATAATCGACCCGACCTGCATGCAAACAAGTCGCCATATGCTGCATTTTACACGTTGTAGGTCCACTTTAGCGTTGTTTCATGTTATGACTTCTGTTAGGGTAATTTTTTCAGTTGCGAGCGTGCCACCTGCTACAAATACTAACTTGTGAAACATAATAAAAATCTAACTTCTAACAATTCAAATGATGTGAATTCTAAATTCAATCGTCAGTTATAATCTCCTAAACTAATATGCACTAAAATAAAAGAATTGATTGAAATGAAACTAAAAATTGAAGAAAACAAAACTCCCAATATGATTTTGTATTTACAATTATATGTAGGAATTTAGAAAACATAAAAATATAATAAAATTGGTTGAATATCGATTAAAAGACATCAAAATGTTTGGAATTACACAGAAAAGATAAATTGCTTGAAGATGAATTTAGAGAAATGGTAGATAATGTTGTTCATCGATTGAGTTGTGTTGTGTCCTTTGCTTATGCTGTTATTTTCCTTCTTCTACACGGTCTGGTCGATTTTCCACTATTTCATCATTCCACGATCTACTTTCCACAATCTCCTCTGCTTGGATAACCTATTCAAACCACTTTGAATGAGCTTCTATGCCCTCTGCCCGTTAATTCAAGTTCTTTGGCTAGGACATAATTAATGTGCCAAAATAAATTTAGCTAATTTAGTTCAAAATTTTATGGGCTTGTCAAATCGGGCCAAAAGTTTATTTTTAATGCAAACAAATGTCCCCAGAGGCATTGACATAATGGATGTCCCCAGAGGCATTGACATAATGGGCCAAAGTGCATATATATA